>NC_138773.1:187004686-187109686 GCF_965119305.1 Pelophylax lessonae | reverse complement strand
TTATGTATATTGATTTTTATGCACACTGATTCCTATGCACATTGATTTTTATGCACATTGATTTTTCTACGATTTATTGCACTTTATGTGAATCTTTTACATGGCTTTGCGCTGATAGTTTATCGTTTTTTATATATCCAGGTGTTAGAATGGCCAAGTCAAAGTCCAGACCTGAATCCAATCGAGAATCTGTGGAAAGAACTGAAACTGCTGTTCACAAACGCTCTCCATCCAACCTCACTGAGCTCGAGCTGTTTTGCAAGGAGGAATGGGCAAAAATTTCAGTCTCTTGATGTGCAAAACTGATAGAGACATACCCCATACCCCAAGCGACTTACAGCTGTAATCGCAGCAAAAGGTGGCGCTACAAATTATTAACTTAAGGGGGCTGAATAATTTTGCACGCCCAGTTTTTCAGTTTTTTATTTGTTAAAAAAGTTTGAAATATCCAATAAATTTCCTTCCACTTCATGATTGTGTCCCACTTGTTGTTGATTCTTCACAAAAAATTACAGTTTTATAGATTTATGTTTGAAGCCTGAAATGTGGCAGAAGGTCGAAAAGTTCAAAGGGGGCCGAATACTTTCGCAAAGCACTGATATATATATATATATATAGATCTATATATATCTATATTATATATATATATATATATATATATATATATATATATACACACACACACACACACACACACACACACACACACACACACACACACACATATATACACACACACATATACACACACTTTACTTTCTGCTATAAACATATCCAAAAAAAAAAACTGAAAAAGAAAAATTCTATTTTCTGTGTAAACTTAGACCAACATGTATTCTGCTACATATTTTTAGTTAATAAATCCCAATAAGCAAACATTGATTGGTTTGGGCAAACATTATAGCGACTACATATATACTGGAATTTCTATTTATTACCAATTATGGGGCGATCAGTGACTTCTAGTGGGACTGCGATGTTGCGGTGGACAAATCGAACACTGACTTTTTGGGAAAAAGTGACACTAATACAGTGATCAGTGCTAAAAATAAGGACTGTCACTGCACTAATGACTCTGGCTGAGGAGGGGTTAACCATCTAGGGCAATCAAAGGGTTAAAACTTATGCCTAACTAGTGTTTTGTGTGTGGTGCTTTTACCAAGCCATTGATTTTTTTTCCCTGCTTTGCGGGGACAGAAAATCCATTCCTTCCCCGCTGACAGGACAGAGCTCTGTCCTGTGTGTCTTCCTGATGATTGGCATCTGATGTGTATAATCACAGCACAGATGGTTCCCTGGCGAGTGCCCCCTACTCAGGAGTTCCGGATCACGTACCTAGTACATGACCTGGTGCAGCAGAGCCACCTTGTCGCTGTACATGCAAGTGATATGGTCGGCAAACGGTTAATGTGTATCTAATTCATAAACATATTGCAGCTTTCCAGTATTTCGATAAGGTGGATGCAATCGTTTTTTCGCCATTAGGCTTTTTCCCTTTATTTTCACCTAGTAATCCTGTGAAAAGCACACTTCTCGATCTCCGCAACACTCCTACTTACTCCACTGTATCTATGAGGGAGTCCTGGTTGTCACCCACACTTTAAGAAAAACGTCCTTTCCATCTCCATTATGTGGTGGTGGGTGGGCAGTAAGGATGATCGAACTATTTAAAAAAAGTTTGGTTCGGCCAGAACATCCGAACTTCCTGAAAGTTCGGCCCGGATTTCAGAACCCCATTGAAATCAATGGGACCCGAACTTCGGTAATAAATAAACACCATTTTTAAGCCCTAAAACCCAATAAACGCCCCTAAAAAGTGCCCAGGGTTCTGGGTCATGCCCCATTAACTATTAATCACACAAAAAAAAGTTCTTAAAAATTGTCATTTTTGATAAAAAAGCCAATTATTGAAAAAATTAAAAAAAAAAATAGAGATTTTTTGATTTTTACTTTGGATTTCAGATCTGGGGGGTCTAAAAGGTGTGCATGTGAAGTTTCAGCTCTGTAGCATGTCCAGAACCAGAAAAAAAAAAGATTGTTTGTATTAGAACACTTTCTTTCAGGACAGGTAGTTAGCTTCTCTCCCCTGGTTTAATAGCAGGAATTTTTTGGGGTTCTTTGCAGTCAGGAAAAACATCTGAACTTGTGTATAGTGGTACTGTGCACAAGTTCTGATGTTTTGCCTGCCTCCAAAACCCCCCAAAAAATGGCAGCAAAAACACACCTGGGCATTTTTTTTTGGACGCTAGCGTTTTTTTTGGCATTTTTTTGGGTTCTTTGCAGTCAGGAAAAACATCTGAACTTGTGTATAGTGGTACTGTGCACAAGTTCAGATGTTTTGCCTGCCTCCAAAAACCCCCAAAAAATGGCAGCAAAAACACACCTGGGCATTTTTTTTGGCATTTTTTGGGGTTCTTTTGAGGCAGGCAAAACATCTGAACTTGTCTATAGTGGTATATATACACACATACTTATATGTTTATACACACCTAGACATATATAGGTGTGATAGTAGCAGAAATAAATGCTTGCGCTAATTAAATCATTTACACAGATATATTTCTGCTACTATCACACCTATATACAGTATGTCTAGGTGTGTATATAAATATATGTATGTGTGTATATATACCACTATACACAAGTTCAGATGTTTTGCCTGCCTCAAAAGAACCCCAAAAAATGCCCAAAAAAACGCTAGCGTCAAAAAAAAAAAAATGCCCAGGTGTGTTTTTGCTGGCATTTTTTGGGAGTTTTTGGAGGCAGGAAAAACATCAGAACTTGTGCACAGTACCACTATACACAAGTTCAGATGTTTTTCCTGACTGCAAAGAACCCAAAAAAAATGCCAAAAAAAACGCTAGCGTCCAAAACAAAATGCCCAGGTGTGTTTTTGCTGCCATTTTTTGGGGGTTTTTGGAGGCAGGCAAAACATCAGAACTTGTGCACAGTACCACTATACACAAGTTCAGATGTTTTTCCTGACTGCAAAGACCACGCGTTTTTTTTGGCATTTTTTGGGGATCTTTTGAGGCAGGCAAAACATCTGAACTTGTGTATAGTGGTATATATACACACATACATATATTTATATACACACCTAGACATATATAGGTGTGATAGTAGCAGACATATCTGTGTAAATGATTTAATTAGCGCAAGCATTTATTTCTGCTACTATCACACCTATATATGTCTAGGGGTGTATATACAGACATATATGTATATATATACCCCCTATACACATGTTCAGATGTCATGTCTGACATCAAACATGTCCTCAAAAAAGCACTGACAGTGGCAGCCCCTGCAGCATAAAAAATGCTTGGCTGGTGAGAAGCCATAATGGTGTCCCGAAGCTATTCAGAGAAATGATCATTTCTCTATAGCAGTCACTGTCAGTAAACCCTACACTACACTACGGTCCCCTGACACTTCATACTTTCCCTACAGAAACTAAATTTTTGAAGCTAACTTAAGTGTAAAGGAGCACTCTAACTACACTAGATATCCCTTTCCTCACACTAAAAATAGCTAAATGACACTTTTAAAGTAAAATTAACAGAACTGCTTCCACTCTCTTCCATGTCCAGTATAACAATGCTAGGAATATGGCGGGGGCGATCTTATATACTGGAGGGCGTATTCACTAATGATTGATCTAGGGACCCCCTAGTCACTCCAATCACATTCCTAGCATTCTCCTGCCCCCTCAATTGGCTTTTGCTAATGGTTCTGGTCCAATCACGGGCTTTTAAAGCCCATTTCCTGAAGCATTGCATTTTGGGCGGTTCTGGTTGCCGAATTCCGAACTTTTTGGGCAAAAAGTTCTAAATTTGGCCGAACCTCGAACACCCAATGTTCAGGCCGAACCGATGGTCGACCCGAACCGTTCGATCATCCCTAGTGGGCAGTAGTTTGTTTGAACTTTCAGTTCAGCTAACAGGAAGGGGCAAGTTTACTGCATTTCAGCAATATATTACATTGTATTCTTGGGTTTAGATATTCTATAAATATACTTTAATTCAAATTTATTGTTGGGGATCGCCCCTGTTGCCTTATGAGAAGTTTATGTGTAATCTCCCATTAGTAACTGTAAATAGATATGTGTGTATATGTATATTTTTTTTATACTTCTAAAATATGGGGCTTAGTTTGGACTAATAGAAGAGACAAGTTAAAGGCACCCATTTTTGTAAACCCAGCCTGCAGGCATTAGTAATTGATTAGCAAGTCCTTTTGAAGTGCAGGAATGTGGTTAGGTCAGGCTACTTCTCACAGACCTTACACGGGGCCAAGGTAATAATTGACAATAGGCCATGTCTCTTCCCTTGTTATCTCTGCTCCCACTTCAAAGACGCTCTCTTTAGATATGCAATGAAGGTGGCTGTCTGTTCAGGGATGGACAATTTGCCCAGGAGATGACCTGGCATGATTAATCCCCCCCCCCCCCCCAGAGTGAAGGGCTATCGAGAGGCTGGGTTATGTTAAACATAGGGGATGAGGAAGTTGTCCAATCCTGAAATGGAGGAGGAGAGGGTAAGACAGCTACACCAATCAGCAAGGCTGCTGGGGATAGGTCTATACCAGTTAAGGCGGAAAGGAGAAAAAAACTCTCTGAATCAGCAGACTACAATGAAACTCTTTGTGAGCATGGCAACTATGGAATCTACCTCTTGCACTTGTATCTAAATGCCTGTTCTATGTGTTGTACGTCTGGCCGTTTGTATCTTCATGTTTTGAGTATCATACTCTATATTTTTCAGTTAACCTATGAATATTTTCCATTTTGTATGTACTATAAAATTGTTGTGAATTAAATTTAGGCCTCCATGCCATTTACCAATAAATTTCTGTTGCTGTGTTAAAGCTTTGACTCATGGTCAAAGAACTCTCATTTAACCCGAATCTTATCTGAGGTAATCTTGAACTGTAGATCTGGTTTACACTTTTCAGTTTACAACCAAAAAAGTGGTGAAAGCTACTGTTCTAACACCAGGCCTTTTTCTGACGTTTGTTGTGTACAAGATAAAAATCTGTATTTTTTGCTAGAAAATTACTTAGAACCCCCAAACAATATTTTTAGCAGAGAACCTACAGAATAAAATGGCAGCTGTTACAATATTTTATGTCACACCATATTTGTGCAGTGGTCTTTGGAAAACATATTTTAATAAAAAATAAAAGTAAAAAAGTCAGCCCAATTTTTTTTGTAGAACGTGAAAGATCACGTTACACCAAGTAAATAGATACCCAACTTGTCACGCTTTTAAAAATTGCGCACCCTTGTGAAATGGCGACAAGCTACGGTACTTAAAAATCTCCACAGGCGAGGATTTAAAACTTTTTTTTTTTTTTTACAGGTTACAGAGGAAGTCTTGCACTAGAAATATTGCTCTCGCTCGAACGATCGTGGTGATACCTCACATGTGTGGAATAAACACAGTTTGCATATGCGAGCGCAACTTCCATATACAACTTACATATGCGTTTGAGCTCGGAGTTATGGGGGCGCTATCATTTTTTTTTCTTATTTTAAATTTTTATTTTTACACTGTCTCTTAATTTTTTTTTTGGATCACTTTTATTCCTATTACAAGTAATGTAAGCATACCTTGTAACAGAAATAAGCATTGACAGGTCCTCCTTATTGAGAGATCTGGGGTCAAAAAGCTAGCTGCTGCCATAACCCCGATATTTAACCGGTTGCCGGCCACTGCACGGCTATATACTGCGGCGGTCAGCCCCGGCCAGGCAGAGTGACGTATGGATACGTCACTCGCCTGTCAGTGACTTGAGAGCCAATTGCGGGCGGGCGCGCGCCCGCCGCGGCTCGTTCATAGACAAGTCAGTGCGTGTGACGAGCGGACTCGATGTCTGCCGGTCACACTACGATCGCTCCGGTGAAGGGAGAAAGGCAGAGCGGCTTATGTAAACAAGCCGCCCGTCATTCTCCCTGGTGTAAAAATGAAGATCAGACGGTTCTACTATGTAGGACCGTTGATCTTTGTTTTTACACCAATAGCCATGTCCCTATACAGTTAGAATCACGCCCCTAGGACACACTTAACCCCTCCCTCTCCAATAAAGTTAACCCCTTCCCTGCCAGTGTCATTTTTGCAGTAACAGTGCATATGTATAGCACTGATTACTGCAGTAATGTCACTGGTAACCCCAAAAGTGTCAAAAATGTCAGTCAAGGGTGAGATCTGTCCGCCGCAATGTCGCAGTACCGAAAAAAAAAAAAAAAAATCGCAGATCGCCGCCATTACGCGTTAAAAAAAAAACACCAAAAATGACAAAAATCTTTCCCTTTGTTAGTAAACGCGATAACTTTTGCGCAAACCAATCAAAATACGCTTTTTGCGATTTTTTTTTACCAAACATGTAGCATAAAACAAATTGGCCGAAAATGTTAAAAAATTTAGATTTTTACATTTTTTTGGGGGGGGAATTTCATTTAAAAAAAATGTGAAAAATATTGTTATTTTTGCAAAATTGACCCTTTTTTTTTGTTTATAGCGCATGATCAAAAAATCGCACAGGTGATCAAATACCACCAAAAGAAAGCTCTGTTTGTGGGGAAAAAAAGGACGTCAAATTCGTTTAGGTACAACGTCGCACGACCGCGCAATTGTCCGTTAAAGTCACGCAGTAAAAAAAAAAAATCGCAAAAAAAACCCTGGTCTTTTAGCAGCCAAATCCTCCGGGGCTTAAGTGGTTAATGTCAAAGTAATGACATACATTTACAGTTAGACGGTCGGCAAGTGGTTCCCCACCTACCCACATCACTTCTACAAGCTCTTCAGAACCCATTTCACAATGCAATATATGCAGGAAACAACTCTATGACATTTTAAGTAAGTGTGCAGTAGATTCAACTTGTGCTAAATCTCTCACAATAAAAAATAGTTATGTTTTTTTTTTTTTTTTATATATACACTCTCCATACAAAGAGGGACACAAAAAAAAAAAATGGAGAAAAGACACTTTAGTAAAAATGTAAACATGAAAATTGCCAGTCACAAATTTAATATGGATTATTGAGTTATGAATAGGGTTGAGCGGACACCTAGATGTCCGTGTTCGACGGGTTCGGCCGAACTTTAAAAAAAAGTCCGGGTCCGTTCCCCGGACTTTTACCGAACTTTTCCCGGACACCGAACCCCATTGAAGTCAATGGGGACCCGAACTTTAAGGCACTAAAATGGCTCTAAAACACCAAAGGAAAGGGCTAGAGTGCTGCAAATGGCAGCAAAACGTAATTAAGAGCATGGCAAGTGCTCTGCAAACAAATGTGGATAGGGAAATAACTTAAAACAACAAAAAAAAACAGAAAAATAAAACAATGTTCTTCTTCATCTCTGAAGGACGAGGCCCATATGGAGTAGGAGGGAGGTTGAGGTGGTGGTGGATGTGGCGGTGACATAGGCGTGCGCACAGGGTGTGCTGGGTGTGCCTGGGCACACCCTAATCACCTAGGGCACATAGCATTGCCAGTGAGGAGATGGGAAAGATCTCCCTGGGACCTGCTCTGCTCTATTTCTCCTTGCCTACAGGTACATGGCCCCGATACATTACTCTCCCTGCTGGCAAACACATGCATGTGTATTTCAACTTTGGGGTGCACACCTTAATGCAATAGGCTGCGCACACCTATGGGCGGTGTAGGTGGAAGCGGCGGTGGAGGAGGACCAGGGCCGGATTAACAGCATCATGGGCTTGGTGCTGAGGATTTTGAAGGGCCTTAAGGGCCGTGCCTTGCCATGCACCCAGAGGAGGAAGGGTGCAGCCATGCATGCCTAATTCAACATGGGATGCTGTCTCTGAAGCCCATAAACACATCCATGCATCGCCAACTGTCCCTCCTTGTCCGGCCTTCACGCTGTGTGGGGAGGTTCTGAGGGTGCTGCCTGGGGAAGCGAGCATAGAAGCCAGACTTCTGTGTTTACAAGTGACAGAAGAGCGGTAACAGTGAATATGGCCAACCCGGGGCCTATATAAAAGGTAGGGGCCTGGAGCTGCAGCTCCAATAGCCCCTACATTAATCTGGCCCTGAGGAGGAGGACGAGGTAGCCAACACTGCTTCTTTTCAAAAATTTTAAATGAGGGTACACCCCAAAAGAGTGAGAAAGAGCAAAAATGGAACAATGGGTGGGTAAGGTCGGTATCCATTGCTATTCTGCATAAGGTACGGAAAAGTCCCGTGGGATCCATGCCTGGTTCATTTTAATGAACGTGAGCTTGTCCACATTGTCTCTGGACAGGCGGCTGCGCTTGTCTGTTATAACGCCCCCAGCCGTGCTAAATACCCGTTCAGATAATACACTGGCTGCAGGGCACGCCAGCACCTCCAAGGCGTAAAGGGCAAGCTCAGGCCATGTGCCCAATTTGGAGACCCAGAAGTTGAAGGGGGCAGACCCGTCATTCACTACATGTAGGCGTGTGCACACATACTGCTCCACCATGTTGGTAAAATGCTGCCTCCTGCTAAGACGTTCCATCTGAGCTGCTGGTGCTGCTGTTTGTTGTGGCGTGCTGACAAAGCTTTTCCACATTTCGGCCATGCTAACCCTGCCTTCTGAGGTGCTGGCGGTGCCCTGGTTGCGTTGGCGACCTCCTCCTCCTCCTCCTCCTCCTCCGCCTTGTGCTTCCACTGTGGCCCCGCTGTCAGATGGGAATGCCAGCAGCATGGCGTCTACCAGCGTGCGCTTGTACTCGCGCATCTTGCGATCGCGCTCCAGTGAGTGAATTAAGGACGGTACGTTGTCCTTGTAACGGGGATCCAGCAGCGTGGCCACCCAGTAATCAGCACAAGTTAGAATGTGGGCAACTCGGCGGTCGTTGTGGAGACACTGCAGCATGTAATCGCTCATGTGTGCCAGGCTGCCCAGAGGCAACGAAAGGCTGTCCTCTGTGGGAGGTGTATCGTCCGTGTCCTCTGTATCCCCCCAGCCACGCACCAGTGATGGCCATGAGCTGGCCTGGGTGCCACCCTGCTGTGAACATGGTTCCATCTCCTCCTCCAGCTCCTCCTCCTCCTCATCCTCCTCATCCTCCAGAACTGTGCCCCTGCTGGACAATTGCGTCCCTGGCGTTTGCGTGTGCAGGAACCCACCCTCGGAGCCCCTTGCGAATGACTGCCCTGAAAGCCTTGGAAATGTTACCTCTTCATCCTCCTCCTCCTCCTCATCCTGTGCCACATCCTCTTCCATCATCGCCCGAATTGTTTTTTCAAGGAGGCATAGAAGTGGGATAGTTAAGCTGAGAACGGCGTCATTGCCACTGGCCATGTTGGTGGAGTACTCAAAACAGCGCAACAAGGCACACAGGTCTCGCATGGAGGCCCAGTTATTGGTGGTGAAGTGGTGCTGTTCCGCAGAGCGACTCACGCGTGCGTGCTGCAGCTGAAACTCCACTATGGCCTGCTGCTGCTCGCACAGTCTTTCCAGCATGTGCAAGGTGGAGTTCCACCTTGTGGGCACGTCACATATGAGGCGGTGAGCGGGAAGGCCGAAGTTACGCTGCAGCGCTGCCAGGCGAGCAGCAGCAGGGTGAGAACGCCGAAAGTGCGCACAAACGGCCCGCACTTTCTGCAGCAGCTCTGACATATCGGGGTAGTTTTTAAGGAACCTCTGCACCACCAAATTCAGCACATGCGCCAGGCAAGGGATGTGCGTCAAACCGGCTAGGCCCAGAGCTGCTATGAGATTTCGCCCGTTATCGCACACCACCAGGCCGGGCTTGAGGCTCGCTGGCAGCAACCACTCATTTGTCTGCTGTTCCATGCTCCTCCACAACTCCTGCGCGGTGTGTGGTTTGTCCCCCAAACAGGCAAGTTGTAAAACTGCCTGCTGTCGTTTACCCCTGGCCGTGCTGAAGTTGGTGGTGAAGGTGTTACGCTGTCCGGATGAGGAGGCGGTAGAGGATGAGGAAGCGGAGTAGGAGGAGTTACGAACAGGAGGCAAACTGAAGCGCCCTGCAATCCTCGGTGGTGGAAGGACATGCGCCAAATTGCTATCCGCCTCAGGCCCATCCGCCACTGCATTTACCCAGTGTGCCGTTAGGGAGATATAACGCCCCTGACCGTGCTTACTGGTCCACGTATCCGTAGTTAGGTGGACCTTGGCACAGATGGCGTTGCGCAGTGCACACCTGATATTTTCCCCCACTTGGTTGTGCAGGGAAGGGATGGCTTGCCTGGAAAAGTAGTGGCGGCTGGGCACGACGTACTGTGGGACAGCCACCGACATAAGGTTTTTAAAACTGTGCGTCTCCACCAGACGGAATGACAGCATTTCAAAGGCCAATAATTTTGAAATGCTGGCATTCAGGGCCAGGGATCGCGGGTGGGTAGGGGGGTACTTCCTCTTCCTCTCAAGTGTTTGGGAGATGGAAAGCTGAACGCTTCCACGGGACATTGTGGAGATGGTTGTTGGTGACCCAGGTGGTGGTGTTGCTGACAGATCGTCTGTTTGCGGGGTGGCAGGTGCCGGTATCACTACAGATGTGGCTGGAGCGGCCGAGACTGCAGCAGAAGAGGAAGCAGGATGAGCCAGAGACGTTTCTTGGTTTTGAAGGTGTGTACTCCACTGCAGCTCGTGCTTTGCACTTAGATGCCTGATCATGCAGGTTGTGCTCAGGTTGAGAAGGTTTATGCCTCGCTTCAAGCTCTGATTGCACAGGGTGCAAACCACTCGTGTCCTGTCATCAGCACATTTTCTAAAGAACTTCCACGCTAGAGAACTCCTTTGAGCTGACTTTGGTGCGCTCGTTCCCTTGCTGCGTTGGGCAGTAGCGGGCGTAGTGTCTAGGGCACGGCCGCTCCGCTTCTGCACCCTGCTCCCTCTTCTGCTGTGCTGGTGGCTCTGTGCGACCACCGCCTCTTCCTCCAAACTACTCAGGTCACCTGCATGACGTTCATTCCATGTGGGGTCGAGGACCTCATCGTCCTCCACATCATCTTCCACCCAGTCTTCACCCCTGCCCTCCTTGTCGGTCTCCACAATGCTGAACGCCGCAGCAGTTGGCACCTGCGTTTCGTCATCATCGGAGACGTGCTGCGATGATCCTTGCATGTACTCATCTTGAGAAATAAGTGGTTGGGCATCGCTGCACTCAATCTCTTCCACTTCTGGGGCAGGGCTAGGTGGATGGCCCTGGGAAACCCTGCTGACAGAGTCCTCAAAAAGAATAAGAGACTGCTGTATGGCTTGGGGCTCAGACTGCTGGCCTGATTTGCAAGGGGGTGAGGTGAAAGACGGTATGACATTGGCTGCAGGTGCCAACTCTGACCTTTCTGCAGTAGACTGGGTGGGAGACAATGTGAAGGAACTGGAGGCACTGTCAGCAGCAAACCAATCTACTATCGCCTCAACTTGTTCTGGCCTCATCACTTCTAGGGGCGTTTGATGCCCTACCAAATACTGATGCAGGTTCTGTCGCCTACTCACACTTGAGGAAGGTGTTTCACTTGTGCGTGTAGCTGGCACAGATCGACCACGTCCTCTCCTTGCAACAGGAGCTCTACCAGCAGCACCACGACCCAGGCCACGGCCCTTATTTGACGGTCTCCTCATATTTCTGTAATTTAAGATCTTGCCCTAGAAAGGTTTTTATTGAATAGCGGAATAGGAAATATGATCCAAAAAAGTGTATGTATCTCGCACGTACAAAACCACACTAGGCCCCAATTACTATTGTTTCTACCCCTAAAAGGATGGATGAGGAGTAGGAGGAGTATGGAACAGACAGCACCCTCAAATCTTCAGAAGTATGAGATGAACCCCAAAAACTTGGAAAGGTGGATCTCACACGTACCGACACAGACTATCCCGCAATTCAATTGATCCTCAAAGGTTTTTATTGAATAGCGGAATAGGAAATATGATCAAAAAAAGTGTATGTATCTCGCACGTACACAACCACACTAGGCCCCAATTACTATTGTTTGTACCCCTAAAAGGATGGATGAGGAGTAGGAGGAGGAGTATGGAACAGGCAGCACCCTCAAATCTTCAGAAGTATGAGATGAACCCCAAAAACTTGGAAAGGTGGATCTCACACGTACCGACACAGACTATCTCGCAATTGAATTGATCCCCAAAGGTTTTAATTGAATAGCGGAATAGAAAATATGATCAAAAAGAAAGTGTATGTATCTCGCACGTACACCACCACACTAGGCCCCAACTACTATTGTTTGTACCCCTAAAAGGATGGTTGAGCAGTAGGAGGAGGAGTATGGAACAGGCAGCACCCTCAAATCTTCAGAAGTATGAGATGAACCCCAAAAACTTGGAAAGGTGGATCTCTCTCACACGTACCAACACAGACTATCCCCCAATTTAACTGATCCCCAAAGGTTTTTGATTAAATAGCGGAATAGAAAATATGATCCAAAAAAAGTGTATGTATATCACACGTACAAAACCACACTAGGCCCCAATTACTATTGTTTGTACCCCTAAAAGGCTAGATGAGGAGTAGGGGGGGTATGGAACAGGCAGCACCCTCAAACCTTCAGAAGTATGAGATGAACCCCAACAACTTGGAAAGGTGGATCTCTCTCACACGTACCAACACAGACTATCCCCCAATTTAACTGATCCCCAAAGGTTTTTGATTAAATAGCGGAATAGAAAATATGATCCAAAAAAAGTGTATGTATATCACACGTACACAACCACACTGGGCCCCAATTACTATTGTTTGTACCCCTAAAAGGCTAGATGAGGAGTAGGGGGGAGTATGGAACAGGCAGCACCCTCAAACCTTCAGAAGTATGAGATGAACCCCAACAACTTGGAAAGGTGGATCTCTCTCACACGTACCAACACAGACTATCCCCCAATTTAACTGATCCCCAAAGGTTTTTGATTAAATAGCGGAATAGAAAATATGATCCAAAAAAAGTGTATGTATATCACACGTACACAACCACACTAGGCCCCAATTACTATTGTTTGTACCCCTAAAAGGCTAGATGAGGAGTAGGGGGGGTATGGAACAGGCAGCACCCTCAAATCTTCAGAAGTATGAGATGAACCCCAAAAACTTGGAAAGGTGGATCTCTCTCACACGTACCAACACAGACTATCCCCCAATTTAACTGATCCCCAAAGGTTTTTGATTAAATAGCGGAATAGAAAATATGATCCAAAAAAAGTGTATGTATATCACACGTACACAACCACACTAGGCCCCAATTACTATTGTTTGTACCCCTAAAAGGCTAGATGAGGAGTAGGGGGGGTATGGAACAGGCAGCACCCTCAAACCTTCAGAAGTATGAGATGAACCCCAACAACTTGGAAAGGTGGATCTCTCTCACACGTACCAACACAGACTATCCCCCAATTTAACTGATCCCCAAAGGTTTTTGATTAAATAGCGGAATAGAAAATATGATCCAAAAAAAGTGTATGTATATCACACGTACACAACCACACTAGGCCCCAATTACTATTGTTTGTACCCCTAAAAGGCTAGGAGTAGGGGGAGTATGGAACAGGCAGCACCCTCAAACCTTCAGAAGTATGAGATGAACCCCAACAACTTGGAAAGGTGGATCTCTCTCACACGTACCAACACAGACTATCCCCCAATTTAACTGATCCCCAAAGGTTTTTGATTAAATAGCGGAATAGAAAATATGATCCAAAAAAAGTGTATGTATATCACACGTACACAACCACACTAGGCCCCAATTACTATTGTTTGTACCCCTAAAAGGATGGTTGAGCAGTAGGAGGAGGAGTATGGAACAGGCAGCACCCTCAAATCTTCAGAAGTATGAGATGAACCCCAAAAACTTGGAAAGGTGGATCTCTCTCACACGTACCAACACAGACTATCCCCCAATTTAACTGATCCCCAAAGGTTTTTGATTAAATAGCGGAATAGAAAATATGATCCAAAAAAAGTGTATGTATATCACACGTACACAACCACACTAGGCCCCAATTACTATTGTTTGTACCCCTAAAAGGCTAGATGAGGAGTAGGGGGGGTATGGAACAGGCAGCACCCTCAAACCTTCAGAAGTATGAGATGAACCCCAACAACTTGGAAAGGTGGATCTCTCTCACACGTACCAACACAGACTATCCCCCAATTTAACTGATCCCCAAAGGTTTTTGATTAAATAGCGGAATAGAAAATATGATCCAAAAAAAGTGTATGTATATCACACGTACACAACCACACTGGGCCCCAATTACTATTGTTTGTATCCCTAAAAGGCTAGATGAGGAGTAGGGGGAGTATGGAACAGGCAGCACCCTCAAACCTTCAGAAGTATGAGATGAACCCCAACAACTTGGAAAGGTGGATCTCTCTCACACGTACCAACACAGACTATCCCCCAATTTAACTGATCCCCAAAGGTTTTTGATTAAATAGCGGAATAGAAAATATGATCCAAAAAAAGTGTATGTATATCACACGTACACAACCACACTAGGCCCCAATTACTATTGTTTGTACCCCTAAAAGGCTAGATGAGGAGTAGGGGGGGTATGGAACAGGCAGCACCCTCAAATCTTCAGAAGTATGAGATGAACCCCAAAAACTTGGAAAGGTGGATCTCTCTCACACGTACCAACACAGACTATCCCCCAATTTAACTGATCCCCAAAGGTTTTTGATTAAATAGCGGAATAGAAAATATGATCCAAAAAAAGTGTATGTATATCACACGTACACAACCACACTAGGCCCCAATTACTATTGTTTGTACCCCTAAAAGGCTAGATGAGGAGTAGGGGGGGTATGGAACAGGCAGCACCCTCAAACCTTCAGAAGTATGAGATGAACCCCAACAACTTGGAAAGGTGGATCTCTCTCACACGTACCAACACAGACTATCCCCCAATTTAACTGATCCCCAAAGGTTTTTGATTAAATAGCGGAATAGAAAATATGATCCAAAAAAAGTGTATGTATATCACACGTACACAACCACACTAGGCCCCAATTACTATTGTTTGTACCCCTAAAAGGCTAGGAGTAGGGGGAGTATGGAACAGGCAGCACCCTCAAACCTTCAGAAGTATGAGATGAACCCCAACAACTTGGAAAGGTGGATCTCTCTCACACGTACCAACACAGACTATCCCCCAATTTAACTGATCCCCAAAGGTTTTTGATTAAATAGCGGAATAGAAAATATGATCCAAAAAAAGTGTATGTATATCACACGTACACAACCACACTAGGCCCCAATTACTATTGTTTGTACCCCTAAAAGGCTAGATGAGGAGTAGGGGGGGTATGGAACAGGCAGCACCCTCAAACCTTCAGAAGTATGAGATGAACCCCAACAACTTGGAAAGGTGGATCTCTCTCACACGTACCAACACAGACTATCCCCCAATTTAACTGATCCCCAAAGGTTTTTGATTAAATAGCGGAATAGAAAATATGATCCAAAAAAAGTGTATGTATAGCACACGTACACAACCACACTAGGCCCCAATTACTATTGTTTGTACCCCTAAAAGGCTAGATGAGGAGTAGGGGGGGTATGGAACAGGCAGCACCCTCAAACCTTCAGAAGTATGAGATGAACCCCAACAACTTGGAAAGGTGGATCTCTCTCACACGTACCAACACAGACTATCCCCCAATTTAACTGATCCCCAAAGGTTTTTGATTAAATAGCGGAATAGAAAATATGATCCAAAAAAAGTGTATGTATATCACACGTACACAACCACACTAGGCCCCAATTACTATTGTTTGTACCCCTAAAAGGCTAGATGAGGAGTAGGGGGGGTATGGAACAGGCAGCACCCTCAAATCTTCAGAAGTATGAGATGAACCCCAAAAACTTGGAAAGGTGGATCTCTCTCACACGTACCAACACAGACTATCCCCCAATTTAACTGATCCCCAAAGGTTTTTGATTAAATAGCGGAATAGAAAATATGATCCAAAAAAAGTGTATGTATATCACACGTACACAACCACACTAGGCCCCAATTACTATTGTTTGTACCCCTAAAAGGCTAGATGAGGAGTAGGGGGGGTATGGAACAGGCAGCACCCTCAAACCTTCAGAAGTATGAGATGAACCCCAACAACTTGGAAAGGTGGATCTCTCTCACACGTACCAACACAGACTATCCCCCAATTTAACTGATCCCCAAAGGTTTTTGATTAAATAGCGGAATAGAAAATATGATCCAAAAAAAGTGTATGTATATCACACGTACACAACCACACTAGGCCCCAATTACTATTGTTTGTACCCCTAAAAGGCTAGGAGTAGGGGGGAGTATGGAACAGGCAGCACCCTCAAACCTTCAGAAGTATGAGATGAACCCCAACAACTTGGAAAGGTGGATCTCTCTCACACGTACCAACACAGACTATCCCCCAATTTAACTGATCCCCAAAGGTTTTTGATTAAATAGCGGAATAGAAAATATGATCCAAAAAAAGTGTATGTATATCACACGTACACAACCACACTAGGCCCCAATTACTATTGTTTGTACCCCTAAAAGGCTAGATGAGGAGTAGGGGGGGTATGGAACAGGCAGCACCCTCAAACCTTCAGAAGTATGAGATGAACCCCAACAACTTGGAAAGGTGGATCTCTCTCACACGTACCAACACAGACTATCCCCCAATTTAACTGATCCCCAAAGGTTTTTGATTAAATAGCGGAATAGAAAATATGATCCAAAAAAAGTGTATGTATATCACACGTACACAACCACACTAGGCCCCAATTACTATTGTTTGTACCCCTAAAAGGCTAGATGAGGAGTAGGGGGGGGTATGGAACAGGCAGCACCCTCAAACCTTCAGAAGTATGAGATGAACCCCAACAACTTGGAAAGGTGGATCTCTCTCACACGTACCAACACAGACTATCCCCCAATTTAACTGATCCCCAAAGGTTTTTGATTAAATAGCGGAATAGAAAATATGATCCAAAAAAAGTGTATGTATATCACACGTACACAACCACACTAGGCCCCAATTACTATTGTTTGTACCCCTAAAAGGCTAGATGAGGAGTAGGGGGGGTATGGAACAGGCAGCACCCTCAAATCTTCAGAAGTATGAGATGAACCCCAAAAACTTGGAAAGGTGGATCTCTCTCACACGTACCAACACAGACTATTCCCCAATTTAACTGATCCCCAAAGGTTTTTGATTAAATAGCGGAATAGAAAATATGATCCAAAAAAAGTGTATGTATATCACACGTACACAACCACACTAGGCCCCAATTACTATTGTTTGTACCCCTAAAAGGCTAGATGAGGAGTAGGGGGGGTATGGAACAGGCAGCACCCTCAAACCTTCAGAAGTATGAGATGAACCCCAACAACTTGGAAAGGTGGATCTCTCTCACACGTACCAACACAGACTATCCCCCAATTTAACTGATCCCCAAAGGTTTTTGATTAAATAGCGGAATAGAAAATATGATCCAAAAAAAGTGTATGTATATCACACGTACACAACCACACTAGGCCCCAATTACTATTGTTTGTACCCCTAAAAGGCTAGGAGTAGGGGGAGTATGGAACAGGCAGCACCCTCAAACCTTCAGAAGTATGAGATGAACCCCAACAACTTGGAAAGGTGGATCTCTCTCACACGTACCAACACAGACTATCCCCCAATTTAACTGATCCCCAAAGGTTTTTGATTAAATAGCGGAATAGAAAATATGATCCAAAAAAAGTGTATGTATATCACACGTACACAACCACACTAGGCCCCAATTACTATTGTTTGTACCCCTAAAAGGCTAGATGAGGAGTAGGGGGGAGTATGGAACAGGCAGCACCCTCAAATCTTCAGAAGTATGAGATTGTGTTCACTGTACCCCACAAAGATTGAGTTCACTGCACCCCACAATGATTGTGTTCACTGCACCCCACAAAGATTGTGTTCACTGCACCTCACAAAGATTGTGTTCACTGTACCCCCCAAAGATTGTGTTCACTGCACCCCACAAAGATTCTGTTCACTGTACCCCACAAAGATTGTGTTCACTGCACCCTAAAAGGATGTTGTTCACTGCACCCCACAAAGATTGTGTTCACTGCACCCTAAAAGGATGTTGTTCACTGCACCCCAAAAAGATTGTGTTCACTGTACCCCCCCAAAGATTGTGTTCACTGCACCCCACAAAGATTGTGTTCACTGCACCCCAAAAAGATTGTGTTCACTGTACCCCCCAAAGATTGTGTTCACTGCACCCCAAAAAGATTGTGTTCACTGTACCCCCCAAAGATTGTGTTCACTGCACCCCACAAAGATTCTGTTCACTGTACCCCACAAAGATTGTGTTCACTGCACCCCAAAAAGATTGTGTTCACTGTACCCCCCCAAAGATTGTGTTCACTGCACCCCACAAAGATTCTGTTCACTGCACCCCACAAAGGATTTTGTTCACTGCACCCAAAAAGATTGTGTTCACTGCACCCCAAAAAGGATTTTGATCACTGCACCCCAAAAAGGATGTTGTTCACTGCACCCCAAAAATGATTTTGTTCACTCCACCCCAAAAAGATTGTGTTCACTGCACCCCACAAAGATTGTGTTCACTGCACCCCAAAAAGATTGTGTTCACTGTACCCCCCAAAGATTGTGTTCACTGCACCCCACAAAGATTCTGTTCACTGTACCCCACAAAGATTGTGTTCACTGCACCCCAAAAAGATTGTGTTCACTGCACCCCAAAAAGGATGTTGTTCACTCCACCCCAAAAAGATTGTGTTCACTGCACCCCACAAAGATTGTGTTCACTGCACCCCACAAAGATTGTGTTCACTGCACCCCAAAAATGATTTTGTTCACTGCACCCCAAAAAGGATTTTGTTCACTGCACCCCAAAAAGGATGTTGTTCACTCCACCCCAAAAAGATTGTGTTCACTGCACCCCAAAAAGATTGTGTTCACTGCACCCCACAAAGGATTTTGTTCACTGCACCCCAAAAAGATTGTGTTCACTGCACCCCAAAAAGGATGTTGTTCACTGCACCCCAAAAAGGATTTTGTTCACTGCACCCCAAAAAGATTGTGTTCACTGCACCCCACAAAGGATTTTGTTCACTGCACCCCACAAAGATTGTGTTCACTGCACACCAAAAAGGATTGTGTTCACTGCACACCAAAAAGATTTTGTTCACTGCACCCCAAAAAGATTGTGTTCACTGCAGCCCAAAAAGATTGTGTTCACTGCAGCCCAAAAAGATTGTGTTCACTGCAGCCCAAAAAGATTGTGTTTACTGCAGCTCACACACAGAAAAATGGATGTGGATCACTGACACCTGCCTATCTCCAATCCCACACCACACAGCAATATCGATTGTAGTTTGTAGAACACAGTTTCCCTAAAATTCAGCAGACTCTGTCCCTAACAGGATTGAGAAGAGATCGTAGATCAGGATTGAGTGCAGATTCACCCCACCCCCCACACAGCAATATCGATTGTAGTTTGTAGAAGACACTGACCCTATAATTCAGCAGACTCTATCCCTAAAATGCCTACAACTCGCCCTGCCTAAACACTCCGACCTGTCCCTCAATTCTATCCGGACACAAATGGTTTTTTCCTGCCTATCTTTCCCTAATCAGCAGCCAGCACATTGATGTGTGCTCTGTCCCTTAGCTAAGCAGCAGAATGACGCTGCTGCGGCGGCTGCCTCGAACTTATAAAGACTTGGTCACATGCTTCAGACGGCCAATCACAGCTACTAAGACATTTGCAGGCATGGCTGGGATGGCTTAAGGCACACCAGTTAAACGATTGTTGATTGGCTGTTGAAAGCCCGCCATGAAAAGAGCGCCAAAGCATGCAAAACCCGGAAATAAAACGACCGAACACGGATTTTTACCCGAACATACAGTAAAGTGTCCGTGTCCGTGTTCGGGTAAAAAAAATCCAATTATTCGGTACGAACACGAATAATACAGTCCGTGTTCGCTCAACACTAGTTATGAAGTCTGAGGTTTTGGGCAAGTACCCCCTGGTTGCCATTTTCTTTTATTTTCTTTCATGCACAATAGCAGTTTTGGGTGGATCTTGAAGAATTTAGATTGAATTTTGTGGTTGCTTCTCCTGTTTATTATCAATGAAATCGATATTAATGACAGGATGATAATTAAAGGCATCTGTCTGGAAACTATGCTGTCCATTCCTACTGTATTGCATAGCATTTTGATATGAGTCTTTGGAATTCTGATTGTGTTATATGCACATTTTTAAGTCTTGTACTTACTTTTTGCAATATGTAATAAAAATTACTGAAAAAGAAAGGGCATCTGTCTTCAAACATTTATACAGATTAACACACATATTAAAATACATAAGGGTTGATTTACTAAAGCTGGAGAGTGCAAAATCTGGTGCAGTTCTGCAAATAGACAATTCAGCTTCCACGTTTTTTCTTTAACCACTTGCCAACCGCTCACATGGAGCATACTGCGGCAAAGTGGTTCGTTATCGTCCAGCGACGTAGGTCTACGTCGCTGGACTCCTCCCCTTGTGGGCGGCGCGCGCCACCGGAGGCTCGCTCCCGCTGTATTCAGACACAGCGGGAGTCGGGCCAGGGGAGGAGAGGCGGTGATCACCACTGCTCTTCCCCGATAGTCGGGGATTGAGTGAGGAGATCCGCCCGCTTGTGTAAACAAAGCGGGCGGATCTCCTAAGTCAGTGGTCCTCAACCCTGGTCCTCAGGGCCCACTAACAGGCCAGGTTTGCAAGATAACTGAAATACATCTCAGGTGATATAATTTGCTGCTCAGTGATTGCAGTACTCTAGTCTGCATCTCCCCAAGTTAATACTTAAAATCTGGCCTGTTAGTGGGCCCTGAGGACCGGAGTTGAGGACCACTGTCCTAAGTGACAGGCAGGGAAGTGACAGGTAGGGACAGATTACAGGATTCAGCATAGCTGAACCTGCGATCTGGGCCTGTGTCACACAGTCCACTCCCCCCACACACGTCAGTAAGCACCAGGCATACATTAACCCCTTGATCACCTATAAAAGTTAACCCCTTCCCTGCCAGTGTCATTTTTACAGTAACAGTGCATATTTATAGCACTGATTACTGTAGTAATGTCACTGGTACCCCCAAAAGTGTAAAAAATGTCAGTTAGGGGTCCAATCTGTCCGCCGCAATTTCGCAGTCCCGCAAAAAAAAAACAAAAAATGCAGATCGCCGCCAGATTACCGCCATTACTAGTTGAAAAAAAAACAATATAAATTTCCCGTAGTAAGTAGCTGCGATAACTTTTGCGCAAACCAATCAAAATACGCTTATTGTAATTTTTTTTACCAAACATATATAGCAGAAAACAAATTGGCCTAAAATGTTGATAAAAAAAACTTTGATTTTTAATTTTTTTTGGGGGGAATGTCATAAAATAAATTTGAAACATTGTTATTTTTTCAAAATTGTCGCTCTTTTTTTGTTTATAGCGCAAAAAGTAGAAATCACACAGGTGATCAAATACCACCAAAAGAAAGCTCTATTTGTGGGGAAAAAAAGGACATAAATTTAATTCGCACAGCCGCGCAATTGTCCATTAAAGTAACGCAGTGCCGGATCGCAAAATATGGCCTTATCAGGAATGGGGTAAAATCTTCCGGTCTTAAAGTGGTTAAAAATACGCTCATTGAGAATTTTTTTTGTCAAAGACATGTAGCTAAATACATTTTGGCCTAAATATATGACAAAAATTGAATATATTGGATATTTTTTAACTGTCAAAGTAGAAAAATATTGTTATTTTTTTCAAAATTGTCGAATTTTAAATTAATACCGCAAAAAATGAAAAGCACAGAGGTGATCAAATACCACCAAAAGAAAGCTCTGCTTGTAGGAAAAAAAAGGACGTAAATTTCGTTTGGGTACAGCGTTGCATGACCGCGCAATTGTCAGTTAAAGTCACACAGTGCCGAATCGCAAAAAGGGGCCTGGACGTAAAGCATGAAAATCCTCCGGTCCTAAAGTGGTTAATCAACACTTAATTGAACAAGCTGAAGTTAGAAGGGGATTGGCTACCATAAAAAGCTGTACCAGATTTTGCACTCTCCAGTTTTAGTGAGTCATCCCCATAGAGTCAATACAAAAGAAGATGGAGATTTAGTTTAAAGCGCAAGTTGGAAATTACATTTTGAGACTTACCTTTTCTGAATAAGGTATAAAGACACTCAGCAACACTTCCCCTGGGTTTAAATCAGAGGCCCCTGAGAAAAAGGAGCCATCCAGTGGGATTGTCCGTGTTTTACCTACATGTAGTTATTGGAATAAAAATTTTACGATGAGATATTTTAGTCACAAAGTCGAGGCAGCAACAAGATTCCAAGGTCACACCCCACACAAGAACAACCTTAAGTTAGAAGTACAAAAGAGGACATAGCTGCCTATAGTCAGGAACACAAACCACAAAATCAATTTCTCATTTGTGTACATTATTGTTGTGCACAGTTCACATGATACAATAAGCTTTTTATCTGCTTCTTTCATCTCTAGAAACTTGCAATCCGCATGAAGACCCCATATGTGGGGAGGAGAGGAGTCTTCAAATAGTGCATCAAACCCCATCCCTAGCAAAGTAACCAAAGATTACATTACAAAATATTCAGCAACATTTTTGAGACACTTCTTATAAAGAAAATACAATTTCTAAAGAGCCAAATTAAGGTTCTCTGAATTTGTTTTGTTTGTTTCAGGTTTTCTTCAAAAAGGAATTTTATCTAGAGAAAACTTTAAAAACCCAACTAGATTTATGCACAGGTACGAAGTTATAGTGCTTTCTTCATTTTGAATAGATTAGTAAAGGGTTTAACCCCCATCAAGTTATTTTTTGTTGTCTCTGGCTGGGAAAATTTCACTTTTTATGCTGCATACTGTATACAAGTAGTGAAAGGAAAACTCTCCAAGGTGAATGAATTTCTATTTTAGAGAATTGTTAAAAGGCATGGGTAGCTCCAGTTAGAGAATTTTTGCTCATTTCCTGCTCCAATGATCACTCAAAATCTTTGGATTTCTCCTTAAAGCGGAGTTCCACCCAGTGTACTTTTTTTTAATAAAAATACCCCCGGGACAGTCAGGGCTAGTGCATTCCACAATGGCTAGCCTCTGATCTGTCCCAGGTTGCACTTACCTGCAAGACGAAATACTTACCTTGAAAATGTATTCTCCAGCGCTGCCATCTCCGGTGTGGGCAGCTTGAAGCCAGCACGATCCTCTTCTGTGTCCTTTTCTGTCTTCTTCGGTCCCACGATGCACTGCACCGGCCCCGCCGTCACTTCCGGTGCCGCAGCGTCATCCCTGCACAGCTTCTGGGCATGCCCAGAAGCTGTTTTGCAAGGTATGACGGCGCCTGCACCGGAACTGACGTCGGGGCCGATGCAGGCGCATTGTTTCCTGGGAGCGATGACGTTCAGCTCCCAGGAATCATTGCATGCCAGGAAGTGACGACTCGCCGCGGCCGCCGAGGGGAGGAAGAAGGAAGTAAGGTAAGTATATTTTCTTCTAAACTAGGTAAGTAAAAAAAAAAAAAAATTGCGATTATCCATTTGTTTTTCAGGTGATCCGGAGCGAGAAGATGGAGGTAAGTATAATTTTAGGGAGGAACTCCACTTTAATCTGTGTTGGCACAGTGATCACCAGAACAGGCAAATTGTCAGCAGTGACACAGACCTTGCCAATTTTGCCATTTCCAGCAATCATTTCTAAAAATACTACGTGGTAAATTCAGGGGAAGGCAGATTCTAGAGTGCCTCTAAGTAAAGTATTTGTTTTGAGTCCACATACATTCTAAATCAGTAGTAGAGTTAGGCGAACAGTTTGAGCCAAGCAAAAGTTAAGCCTGAACATCGCCAGTTCGCTCATTTGAAAAACATCCGAATTGTGGGGCATTTGGCGGGGATGTTTGCCCGCCAAATGCCCCACAATGCACTACGTGTCGCACAGTGCATTCTAGTGTCCTGATTGGCTTAAGCAATGCACCTGAGCCCTGGTCGGGTGCAAGGCTTTGCCCAATCAAGGCACAAGAGCCACATCAGAGCCCTGATTGGACAAAGTTATGATGACTTTGCCCAATTATGGCTCAGTGCTCACAGTCCCACCCCCACACTATATAAAAAGGTACCTTTGCACCAGAACCTTTTGAAGTGTGTTGTTGGAGATAGATAGAGCAGGGCTCAGTGATATCTAGTTAGTGTTATTGTGATGAGTGTAGAGTGTCAGTGTAGGGTAATTATAATATTGATGGTAAAGGATGTTGGCGCTACGTCTGATGTAAGCTGATCTATAAAATACCTGTATGCCTATGTGTTTAACACTTGTGCATAGTACTATATCTTATATGATGTGGTATAGATGCATAAATGAATAACAAATATTAAAGTGTGATGTGTAACAGACTGGAAAACACACTTATAAAATACAATAATCTAAAATGTAAAGTGCTCTTGTGCTCAGTGCAGCATATAATTAAACAAATATACTAAATAATATATAATGAATATCAATCTTTTTAGTATATTCTTTTTAGTATATCCGTTCTCCAAATTTACGCGGGATTACCATACCATTATCTAGTGTAATTATAGTATGGTGTAGTTTATAGTGTAGTTTAACAGTATTATATTACATTTAGTGCTGTATACACTTTTTTTTTTGGTTGCTACGTCTTTGGGTCTGGTATAAATCTTAGGGAAACCCCATGGCAAAAAATAAAAAAAAAATAAAATTGCATAGGGCCCCCTCCAAAATCCATACCAGACCTTCATCTGAGTTTGCAGCCTGGCAGGCCAGGTAAGGAGCTGGGGGCAATTACTTGAATATAGGCCTTCAAAATTGGCACTTTTGATTTTTTAAGTTCAGGTGCCATTGACTTTCGTGGTTCGGGTCCGTACTTTTCCAGTGTTTGAGTTTGAGTTCTGGCGTGAACCGAACCGGGGGGTGTTCAGCCCAACTCTAATCAGCAGGGTCCATTGTCCATAAAACAGCATTCTTTCTATGTTCATTGTCTTTATCAGATGCTCTCAAAAATCACCTAAAGTATAAAATGCTTAAAAATGCAATTGTCCATTTTACAGTGCCTTGCGAAAGTATTCGGCCCCCTTGAACTTTGCGACCTTTTGCCACATTTCAGGCTTCAAACATAAAGATATAAAACTGTAATTTTTTGTGAAGAATCAACAACAAGTGGCACACAATCATGAAGTGGAACGAAATGTATTTGATATTTCAAACTTTGTTAACATATAAAAAACTGAAAAATCGGGCGTGCAAAATTATTCAGCCCCTTTACTTTCAGTGCAGCAAACTCTCTCCAGAAGTTCAGTGAGGATCTCGGAATGATCCAATGTTGACCTAAATGACTAATGATGAAATAGAATCCACCTGTGTGTAATCAAGTCTCCGTATAAATGCACCTGCACTGTGATAGTCTCAGAGGTCAGTTTAAAGCGCAGAGAGCATCATGAAGAACAAGGAACACACCAGGCAGGTCCGAGATACTGTTGTGGAGAAGTTTAAAGCCGGATTTGGATACAAAAAGATTTCCCAAGCTTTAAACATCCCAAGGAGCACTGTGCAAGCGATAATATTGAAATGGAAGGAGTATCAGACCACTGCAAATCTACGAAGACCTGGCCGTCCCTCTAAACTTTCAGCTCATACAAGGAGAAGACTGATCAGAGATGCAGCCAAGAGGCCCATGATCACTCTGGATGAACTGCAGAGATCTACAGCTGAGGTGGGAGACTCTGCCCATAGGACAACAATCAGTCGTATACTGCACAAATCTGGCCTTTATAAAAGAGCGGCAAGAAGAAAGCCATTTCTTAAAAGATATCCATAAAACGTGTCGTTTAAAGTTTGCCATCTGGGAGACACACCAAACATGTGGAAGAAGGTGCTCTGGTCAGATGAAACCAAAATCAAACTTTTTGGCAACAATGCAAAACGTTATGTTTGGCGTAAAAGCAACACAGCTCATCACCCTGAACACACCATCCCCACTGTCAAACATGGTGGTGGCAGCATCATGGTTTGGGCCTGCTTTTCTTCAGCAGGGACAGGGAGGATGGTTAAAATTGATGGGAAGATGGATGGAGCCAAATACAGGACCATTCTGGAAGAAAACCTGATGGAGTCTGCAAAAGACCTGAGACTGGGATGGAGATTTGTCTTCCAACAAGACAATGATCCAAAACCTAAATCCAAATCTACAATGGAATGGTTCACAAATAAACATATCCAGGTGTTAGAATGGCCAAGTCAAAGTCCAGACCTGAATCCAATCCAGAATCTGTGGAAAGAAATGAAAACTGCTGTTCACAAACGCTCTCCATCCAACCTCACTGAGCTCGATTTGTTTTGCGGAATGGGCAAAAATTTCAGTCTCTCGATGTGCAAAACGGATAGAGACATACCCCAAGTGACTTACAGCTGTAATCGCAGCAAAAGGTGGCGCTACAAAGTATTAACTTAAGGGGGCTGAATTATTTTGCACGCACAATTTTTCAGTTTTTTATTTGTTAAAAAAAAATGTGAAATATCTAATAAATTTCGTTCCACTTCATGATTGTGTCCCACTTGTTGTTGATTCTTCACAAAAAATTACAGTTTTATATCTTTATGTTTGAAGCCTGAAATGTGGCAAAAGGTCGCAAAGTTTAAGGGGGCCGAATACTCGCAAAGCACTGTGACCATGTGTTCCCTGCTTCATCTCAACATTCACTGGCATTGGTTCATTTGTATTAGTAAATGCCTTACCTTAAGCATCTCTAATTAGCGTGATTGGTCTAAAAGGTTGTTAACAATGCACTCCAAAGTTTTTGAACCATTATTTTTTCACTCACTTACATTTTTGGGGTACAGTACAATTTACGTGTTTGCAGATGACAGACTTATGTTGCAGAATATATCTTGCAAGAGATAGCCTGTATGCACTCATTGATTACAACAGTAAATGAGGATTAATGTTGGTAAATCTCAGTGTGCATTCACACCAAAATACAGTGCACCACAGTGTAGAGGGACATTGCTTAAAGTGCATTTCCACTTTTGCAGTCAAATACACTTTAAGGCAGCCTATTCAAAATAAGCCATCAACATATGAAAAAAAAATAGTTTCTGCTGCTTTTCTACCACAGTGGACACTATGTGTTGTGGTTCACCGTATTATAGTTGCATTATGGAAATATGCTGCAGTGCATTACACAATGAATGACGCCACACTGCATTTCACCCTGCTTGGTGCGCTACCATTTATTACTGCAATGTGATGTGAAAGAGCCCTACACAAGTTGGGATTTACAGCTTAGAATAATCAATAGGAAAAGATCTGGGTGTTCTAGTAGTTTATAGATTTAGCTTAATGCAATACCAATCTGGCAAGGGGAAGATCAGAAAGGGATGCACAATTTCGTCCTTGTACAAGAAAAAATAAGTTTTCTTGGCTCTTAAAGACCAGTTCCCTATATGGGTCATTGTTTTTATTATCGAATTTATAAAAACAAAAAGAAAGTGGAAGTGTTTTTCCATGGTAATCATCGCGATGCAATTCCTTTATGTTCTGTGTACTGCAATGTGTAGTAGAGTAAAAAGGGAGACTGAGGAAATGCTGCCTTCTACATGCAGCAGTCTACTGACCACGTTCTTCCAGGCTCCACTTCTCAAACTAGGTAGCAATTTGCCTGAAGATCAAGCAAAGATATAAATATTCATGATAATGATAAAAAAAATATGCTTAAAAAAAGAAAAAAATCCATTGTTGCTTTATATTTATTGTGGCCTGTCAGGAATACAATAATACATTGTAAAATTACTGAAAACTCCACTTTAAACTGGCATCTTTCATGTAAATATTAGCTGAACTATACACTGCAATAAAGTTTTACAATATAGTAAAGGTTTACAGTTATGTTAACTGCATGCTACTGGTGTTTCCGAACAACAGAATAATTACCTTTGGATGCCAAGTTTAGTGCAGCTCCCCCTGCAGCAAGAACTGGGTTAAGATCACTTGCTGAACCTTTGCTGATGACATGCCCTCCAAGACTCTAAATGTATTAAAAACATTAATTTATAATGAAATGGAAGTAGCGTGCAGTACATAAATAGCTATGCATGCGATTGAGAATAACTTTTTTTTTTTTTTATAAAATAGTCAAACAGTATGAATATATGTATTTCAAACATGTTGATCTTTTTCCTATGAAAGTGGGCATCTTAAAAAAATATATATATATTTAGACATTTCAATTGCAGAACATTTCAAAACTGAGTGCTTTTAGAAATTATACATACAGCCATGCTTCTAATCTGTTCTCCGGCCAGCGTGCTTAGCTGCTGAAGTAATGCATGGAATAGCTTGGTTTTATTCTGTGGCAACTTGGAAACACTCTCTTTTAAAATGTGTTTAACTTGTGCAAGACTGACTGCAGCTCCAATTGTAATCCCTAAAAACAAAAAAAACAAAAAAAAAAAAAAACACAAGTGTCCTTTAGAAAACGTCCAGCTTTCGCAAATGTTTAAAATAATTTTCTACCTGGATCTTCCTCCATTTCTAGGTTAATAAAACGTATCTTAACCACTAAGACCGAAAGGTTTTGCCCCCTTAATGCCCAGGCCCTATTTTGCGATTCGGCACTGTGTTAATTTAACGGACAATTGCGTGGTCATGCTACACTGTACCAGTGTTAATTTTGGCAGCAAATTTCAATTTAGTTTTAGTCTTAGTCTTAGGACTAAAATGGCATTTTAGTTTTAGTCCCATTTTAGTCTTCTGCAAGTGTTTTAGTTTTAGTCGTATTTAGTCAACTAAAACTCCAGTATATTTTAGTCGACTAAATGTCCTACATTTTAGTCGACTAAAACTAATTTTAGTCATCTATAATCAAATGGGTGTAGTTCAATTGTAATTTGTAATGCATTATTTAAGCATTTCTCTACAATTTCCAAACTCATTATATACTACTGCTGGTCCTGGAGTGAAAAATCTAATATGTTATTTATGGTACTAAGCTTTGAGCATGCACCAGTGTTAATTTTGGCAGCAAATTTCCATTTAGTTTTAGTTAATAGTCTTTTGACTAAAATGCCATTTTAGTTTTAGTCGTATTTTAGTCTTAAGACTAAAATGCCCTTTTAGTTTTAGTCGTATTTTAGTCTTAAGACTAAAATGCCATTTTAGTTTTAGTCGTATTTTAGTAATCTGAATTATGTTAGTCGACGAAAACGTTTTAGTCGGTTTTAGTCGACGAAATTAACACTGCACTGTACCCAAATAAAATGGATGTCCTTTTTTCCACAAATAGAGCTTTCTTTTGGTGGTATTTGATCACCTGTGCGATTTTTATTTTTTGCGCTACGAACGAAAAAAAAATTTTGAAAAAAAAAAAAAAAGCCATATTTTTTTTACTTTCTCCTATAAAACATTCCCAATAATTTTTTTTTTTTTTTATTTTTTTTTTATCGGTTTAGGCCAATTTGTATTCTGCTACATATTTTTGGTAAAAAAAATCCCAAAAAGCGTATTTTATTTGGTTTGCGCAAAAGTTATACCGTGTACAAACTACGGGATAGATTTTTGGACTTTTTATTTATTTATTATTTTTTTTATTAGTAATGGCGGCGATCTGCGATTTCGGTCCAAATTGGACCCCTGACATTTTTGACACTTTTTGGGGACCAGTGACACTAATACAGTAATCAGTGCTAAATAATATGCACTGTTACTGTATAAATGACACTGGCAGGGAAGGGGTTAATACTTTGGGTGATCAAAGGGGTTAAATGTATGCCTGTATGCTTACTGACTGTGTGTGTCTTGGGGGGGTTCTGTGTCAGGCACAGACAGATCGCAGTTTCAGCTTAGCTGAAAATGCTGATCTGTCCCTGCCTGTCTGTAAGCACGCCGCGACCGACGCACGTTTCATCAGATATGACGTTTTCACCTGACGTCACCTGCCTGTGTTGACGCTTGTGTTGAGGACGGGCGGAGAAGCCGACTGGCCGGCAGCTCATCTCAATCCAGCTCTATCCACACTTTGATTCTTAAAACTTTTGTAAGTTGCTTTCCTTCTGGTATATGAATAAAGTCTGGTGGTTTTACACTATCTAGCGCTTTTTGTCTTTCCATATTATGGTTTTGGATATGGAGTGATTGTTCTACTGGCTGTCTGCCCTGAGGATTACCCATGGGATTGCTTGGCTTACATCCTATCAGTTTCTGGTAAGAGGCAGTGGTGTTGGGAGTGGTCCTTTTGACTTGGTGGCTCTTGTCTGCTATTTCTCTACTTTGCCCTATATATTTGACATCTGGTAAGCATTTGGGATATAAGGGTGTCGGTGCTCCTACTTTATTCTGTTATCTGGCTCTGGTGATGGTGTGCACTCCTTAGGGTGACATGTTAATGCCTAACAGTATTACGCTATGGAAGTTTTCAATTTCTTTCCACATATGATTGCTACTCATTAATGAGAGGACCATGAGCTTACTGATCTGAGGCTGGTGGATTCAACATACATCTGAGTTTTTTGGGCGAACTCTTTCCCTCTATCTGGTAAGGAGACTACATAAGTGTTGGCTTATTCTCTTCTGACCTTGGGATTCTGGATTTTGGACTGTGTCTGTCATTTGGACATTACCTTTGTTATCATTGAAGACATTCATTTTGGGGGTTATCTTATCAAAAATATACATTATATTGCATCTTAACAGGTCAGTCCTAGTTATGCTGGTATAACCAGTGTGGAGTTATTGGATGGCTAAGGCTGGCCATACATTATACATTTTTCTTCAGATTTACCTTCAACTATGTAGTACAAAGGCCTGCCTAATTGAATACAATTGAAAGTGTTGTTTAGTTTTGACCTCATATTATATGGTTTTTGGTAAATCTAACAGAAAATTGTACAAGAAAGTTGAACACGTAAGGCCAGCCTAAGTAATATATTGACTTCTTTATAAAGAGACAACATTGTCTCTATGTCCCCTTGTTCAAGGCTCTTTCCCCACCCTCATCACAGCTCTGTTCTCACCACCAAGTCTTTACTATCCTGGTGAGATAATGTAGCGTCACCCTTCATTCTGAATATTCCATGATGTAAAAAACTTAAATCCAATGAGGAGGAGGAGGAGATGGAGACACCCCCCCCCCTCATGACCGCTATAAGAAGGTCCGGCCAAGGAGCTTTGAACTTTAGAACTTAAAGAGTGAATACCCAACAGAAAAGATGCTGGGAGAATATTCATTCTGACAGCACTAACCAAAAATGTTTTGATTATACTGCCTGTCCTTTTTAAGTCTGGTGTAGATCAAGGTGCCAATATACAGTAGATTTCTAAAGTCTAACAAAAAAAAAAAAAAAGAATAAAAATTACCTTGGCCAGTTGTGGACACAGCGTACAAATCACTGATTCTTGCAGGGGAGATGATAACTGGGTATAAAACACCTTCAAACTTCATCTGAATCCCTGAAAAGAAAAATGTAATTTTATACAAAAAGGTAATACATCTTAGTATAGTAAAAACAAACTAAAAATAATATTGTGGCACAAAAAACTTTTTAATGCTGCTCACAGCTGACACTTTCTGACCCGTCAAGTATTCAGCATTCAACATTACCCCCTTCCCACACCACTTTATTTGGTATTTTGAAATTGAACCTTTTATGATCTGAAATACTGATAAGAATATACTTTGCGATTTTCAGAGTACAACAGAATTCTTTACTTGGGTGAGCATTGTGAAAATATTGTCTTGCGAAACCCTGCCAAACAAACAACGAAATAATGCCGTAGGCATGTACTGTATGTCACAAGAAAAGGAAACTTTTTTTTTTTTTCAGGAATAGTATGCACAGTACTTACAGTATCTCACAAAACTGAGTACACCCCTCACATTTTTGTAAATATATTCTATCTTTTCATGTGACAACACTGAAGAAATGACAGTTGGCTACAATGTAAAGTAGTGAGTGTACAGCTTCTATAACAGTGTAGATTTGCTGTCCCCTTAAAATAACTCAGCACACAGCCATTAATGTCTAAACCACTGGCAACAAAAGTGGGTACACCCCTATGTAAAAATATCTCAATTGGGCCAAAAGTGCCAATATTTTGTGTGGCCACCATTATTTTCCAGCAGTGCCTTAACCTTCTTGGGCATGGAGTTCACCAGAGCTTCATAGGTTACCACTGGAGTCCTCTTCCACATGACAACATCACAGAGCTGGTGGTTGTTAGAGACCTTGTGCTTCTCCAACTTCTGTTTGAGGATGCCCAACAGATGCTCAATAGGGTTTGGGTCTGGAGACATGTTTGGCCAGTCCATCACCTTTACCCTCAGCTTCTTTAGTAAAGCAGTGGTCGCCTTGGAGGTGTGTTTGGGGTGGTTATGTTGGAATACTGCCCTGCGGCCCAGTCTCCGAAGGTAGGGGATCATGCTCTGCTTCAGTATGTCCCAGTACATGTTGGCATTCATGGTTCCCTCAATTAACTGTAGCGCCCCTCTGGTGGCAGCACTCATGCAGCCCCAGACCACGACACTCCCACCACCATGCATGACTGTAGGCAAGACACTTGTCTTTCTACTCCTCACCTGGCTGCTGCGACACACGCTTGACACCATCTGAACCAAATACATTTATCTTGGTCTCATCAGACCACAGGACATAATTCCAGTAATCCATGTCCTTAGTCTGCTTGTCTTCAGAAAACTGTTTGCGAGCTTGCTTGTGCATCATCTTTAGAAGAGGCTTCCTTCTGGGAAGACAGCCATGCAGACCAATTTGAGGCAGTGTGCGACATATGGTTTGAGAACTAACAGGCTGACCCCCCCCCCACCCACCCACCCCTTCAACCTCTGCAGCAATGCTGGCAGCACTCATATGTCTATTTCACAAAGACAACCTCTGGATATGACGCTGAGCACGTACGTGCACTCAACATCTTTGGTCGACCATGGTGAGGCCTGTTCTGAGTGGAAACTGCCCTGTTAAAATTGCTTTTTGGTCTTGGCCACCGTGCTGAAGCTTAAAGTTTTTTTTTTTTTTCTCACCTATAGTAGTGTTCCCAACTACAAGGGGAGCTTTGGGAAACTTCATCTTCAGCTCCAGAAGTTCTTCAAGTGTGGATGGAGAGTGCCAAGTAATTCTCTCTCCATGAAATGTGGTCATTTTCTTTGGGTTGCCCAGCCTTATCTACAAGATTCCAGGAAAAAGAAAAAGTTTACAAAGCTCTCACTTTTTGGCACCACAAGGTTAAAACTTGCAAGGGACACTAACTTTGGGCATGAATACTGTCTATTGATAAGGAAGTACCTGGTTTGTAATCCAGCTTAGGGTCAGAGTTAACTTTCGGAATTAAAGTTAGAAGTTTATTTTTACATTCAGGGCAAGGGGTGGGATAACATTCACGCTCCATTCATACTTTTGTGACTTGTCAAGCAACATTGGACATCAAAGTTACATGACAAGTTGTCCCCCATGTTTTCCAATTATAACCATTCATATATGTGTGACTTAAAAGTTGCAGCAACTTCAAAAGTAGTTCATGCACTACTTTGGTCTGACTTTCATACAACTTGAGTTGAGAGCAATAGACTTCAATGTAAGCCCTCAGAGGTTGCATGAAAGTTGTACCTGAATGTTATACAATGCAACAGTTGTCCATTATCGCTGCTCAAAGCCAAAGTGGTATCTAAGTTGCACCCATCCAAAGTTGCATCAAAGTTACACTAAAGTTGCACTCCAAAGTCGGTGCTAGGGTTGGAGTTACTTTATGAAAAAACAGACAAATCTTTGGCTAACTACATATTTAAAATAGAGTTTTCAATTCAAACTTTTTAGCCATCAAAATTAATTATAGAATCATGTATACATTAAAATTGTATTTGGGTCAAATATAATTACCTAATCTTATAAACTCTTTTGCTTCAGGGATGAGAATATAATATTGGGCGTTTCAGAAACTGAGTTGAGGCCAAAATCAGATAAAGTTAACAAGTGTGAGCCTAAACCTCAGCAAACAGATCTCCAATTCAACTGACATCACTATTATTGCTCTCATGAATTTGACAAACAGTTAACAGGTCCCAGTGGAACTGGTTGATGTGAACTCCAGCCAAACATGAAAAAATTGTAACTGGCTAATAGGGCCCAGTCTGCCTGTTCAGTGCTCATCTCTAGCATACTAGCTAAATTCCTGTGGCAGGTTCACATCTTTTGCAATTTTTCTAAATCAGAGACTGTCAAATTGCAGGTCAAAATATTTTCAGCCTTGGAGCCCATGAGTGAGGTTGGACAGCATAGGATCATGTGACAAGAGTTGGGGACCAACTAAGTAACCTTGTGAGAAGCTGGCTTTATTTTGTTCCAAAAAAAGGATCTAAAATTTTGAATAAAAATTGGGTATGCTCCTAACTTCCACACAGCTGCAGTATGTACTAGATAGCAGAGGAGTTGACGGATCCTGATCCATTCCGACAGTCATTTTATTTAAAGTGGCATGATTTAATCAAGCCAAATGCTGTGTTGCGATCACTTAACTTTATGAGTTTATATAGTGGTGACATACTTCACAGTCATTAGAGTTTCTCAGACTGCCTAAAACATATAAGACTTTCAAGACTTTAATTATCTTAATGCATTCTTAATTCTTAATGGAAGACTTTTTAATTTAATGCATTCTTTCCATGAAGTTAAAAAACCTTCTGTGTGTAGCAGCCCCCTAATACTTACCCGAGGTCCTTCACTGTCCAGCGATGTTCACGAGTCCCTCGGCTATCCCTCTCTCTCCCTATTGGATGGGACACAACCATTGGCTCCCGTGGCTGTCAAAGACAGTTAGCCACTCAGGAGAGAGGGGGACGGGTCGGACGCAAGCTCCATGTCTGAATGAACACACGGGAGCTGCAGCTCGGCTCGGGTGCCCCCATAGCATACTGCTTGCTGTGGGGGCATTAAACAGGAGGGAGGGGCTAGGAGAAGCAACGGGGGACCCAAGAAGAGGAGGACCCAGGCTACCCTGTGCAAAACCAACTGCACAGAGAAGGCAATTATAACATTTTTGTCATTTAAAACAAAACAAAAAAAAAAAAACACACAAGACTTTACAATCACTTTAAGCTGCCAACTTCCTTCAACCCAATCAATTCTCTGCTATTATGGAGGTCATTAAAATATTTTGCTTAAAAGGGGTTGATTTACTAAAACTGGAGAGTGCAAAATCTGGTGCAGCTCTACATAGAAACCAATCAGTTTTCAGGTATTTTTGTTAAAGCTTAAATGAACAAGCTGAAGTTAGAAGCTGATTGGCTACCTTGCACAGCTGCATCAGATTTTGCAATCTACAGTTTTAGTAAAATCGACCCTAGAGTTTGCATTTATCTGCTTAAGCGATTTTGCAATTGAAAGATGGTAAAGATTGCTAATGTGCACTCAGAAATAGTGCATATATTATTGGCCTACACTTTTTCTGAAAAATACAAACAAGGGAAAAAGACAAGTTACACTGCCTTGAAAAAGTATTCATACCCCTTGAAATGTTCCACATTTTGTCAAGTTACAACTAAAAACGTAAATGTATTTTATTAGGATTTTTTGGGATAGACCAACACAAATTGGCACATAATTGTGAAGTGGAAGGAAAAGGATAAAGGATTTACAAAGTATTTTACAAATAAAATATCTGAAAAGTGTGACGTGCATTTGTATTCAGCCCCCGAATCAATGCTTTGTAGAACCACCTTCTGCTGCAATTACAGATGCAAGTCTTTTTGGGTATGTCTCTACCAGCCTTCTCCACAACTTTCCCCCTGACCTGTCTGGTGTGTTCCTTGACCTTCATGATGCAGTTTGGTCACTAAGTGTCAGGGTTTCCTGATCTGAGGCCGAGGTGCTGAGGGGGCTCCCCTTGCGGCTCACCCCTGGAGATAATACAGCGGGTGTGGCGCCCCAAGTGGCATGGGTTACCAGCTGCAGGCAGGTAGGTAGAACCAGGAGCAATCCGAGAGCGAACTGGAACAGGCTGGAATAACAGCAGGGTATGAGTCTTCAAAGGCTCTGAAGCAGCTGGGCTACCTTGTGCCGAGGAATAGTCTCTAGTAGCAGAGACAGGAACTGGCCGAGGTCTGGGAATGAAGCAGGCAGTGGGAACCGTGGTACAAGCCGAGGTCATGCACAAGCCGAGGTCATGCACAGGAGACAACCAGAATAGCTGAGATCTTGAAGTAAGCCGGGGTCATACATGGTAACGGAAGCAAGGTCAGTGGGAGAAGCCAAGGGTCAAACCAGGAGATCAAACTAAATCAGAAACAGTCAAGCCAAGTCACAACAGGAAATCCAAACAGGAAACACAGGAAGCTGAGAGATAATCCAGCAATGAGTCTGATCCTATGGCCACCTTTTATAGGCCATTTCCCTAACAGGCCAGCAGAGGGCTGTGTCAGTTGAGTCAGGAGCATCCATTGCTATTACTGGCAATGTTGCCAGTTCTCCTATGGCCATTTCCCCTGACACTAAGGTTCTCTAACAAACCTCTGAGGGCTTCATAGAACAGCTGAGTTTATAATGAGATTAACTTACACATAGGTAAACTCTATTTATTAATTTGGTGATTTCTGAAGGCAATTGGTTCCACTAGATTTTAGTTAGTGGTATCAGAGTAAAGGGGGCTGAATGCAAATGCACGCCACACTTTTCAGATATTTATTTGTAAAATACTTTGTAAACCATTTTATCATTTTCCTTCCACTTCACACATATATGTGCCACTTTGTGTTGGCCTATCCCAAAAAATCCTAATAAAATACATTTGCGTCTTTAGTTGTAACATGACAAAATGTGGAAAATTTCAAGGGGTATGAATACAATTCAGCAGCTGCTGCATCACAAAAAACATAGATTTTACCTGTTAAAAAATAAAACAAACACACACACACACACACACACCATACACAATGATGATAATCCATGGACATTCCTTATCTTTACAGGTCACATTTGTAAACTCACCATCAGGTCAGGCGGAAATATAAGTTCCTGTGTTGGATCCAGTGGTAACAATTCAGTTTCATCAAACAATTTCAATGAGTTCTTAAAGAAGAAAAAAAAAAAAAAAAATCAAAAGAAAACTTATTTTGGTAGTGTCCACATGTAGAGTGAAATAACTTGGACCAGAGAGTCTCACTACTTGAAAAAAACAAAACTGAGCACAAAGTGCTTGTTTGATAAAACAAGCATCTGAAATCCCATTTTTATACCATTAAGAAATGTTGGATAAAAAAAAAAAAAAAAAAATACATGAATAAAGCAAGCCTTGTCTGCCACTGCAGCAGATTAACTTGTAGTTCTCAATGGAAGACTAGTGCAGTAAATCAGTGCACTTTTAGTCCATCAATACTTCCTCCAACTCTGCAATTACCGGTAGTCCATAAAGCAGTATTAGGAGTAGGAGGATAAGCATTTGCAGGAGCCCTGGATTGCACCCTCAATCCACTGATTGCAAATGCAAAGCTTTGCAGGCAATTTTAGAAAAAAGGAATACATATTTCATTTTTTTTTCCCTGCAAAAAGATGAACTTAAGCCTCGTACACACGCATTGTTGGCCGTGAATTTTCGGCCAATGTCCAATCGGCCGATTGTCGGCTTGTTAGTATGATGCTTCCAACAACCGACTGCGACCTTTCGGGCGAAAAAAATCTGGTGTGCATGCTATAAAATATTTGTTGGCCGTCAACATAAACGGCCGATTGTTCGTCAGTCAGTACAGATTTCGGCAGACAAAAATCAGATGAGCAAGACTGGGCATGCTCAGAGAAGAAAAAACACACGGAAAGTAAACCAGCACATGACATCACTTCTGAAGTTGGTTGTTGTTGGCCGAAAAAAATCGTGTGCAGTCTAGAGCACATTTCAACCAACACAACAACACTGGACAAAAGACGGCCGATCGGTCGGCCAACAATCATTGCGTGTGTACGGGGCTTTAGCCTTTAACATAAAGCACAACTATCTGACTTTCACTGCTTGGTCAAAGATACCAGTCTTAGAAAACCACCAGTCTGCTTGAGTGGATAAAACAAGAAAAAAAAAAAAAAAAAAAAAAAAAACAGCCAGCAGCACACTTATTGGACCAACCCATTGCTCATTCTGTGCCCTGCCAGCACAAGTGAATGCAGTAGAGGTTGATAGATGGCTCCTAGAGCCTTAGGTGTGTCACAGTTACTATACAATACCTCCTCAGGTATCATGTTTTTCATCTGCATTTGGTTTAAACAGCAGTCCTAAAAAACAAATAGGAAAGAAAAATAAATGATGTAAGCATATTAGACAACATATGGCCTTAAAGAGAAATTTTAACTATGGGCAATGGGGTTGGGCCATTAAATTGCAAAAAAGTTTACTAACGTTGAAGGCCCTTTTCTCTGTGATAGGTCTTACATTTCCTTTCATAAATTAAGAATTACAGAAAATAAAAAAAGGAGAAGTATTGCCAAAGCTTTTTTGGCGATACTTCGCTTGTGGGTCTTAGGAGTACAAATACTTTTCCTGTAAGTCAGAACCAGCCAACAGTGGACTAAAGCCTGCTGTTGCCTGACATCAGAGAGAATCAAGTCTCTGGAAAGATCCTACAAATTTGGAAACCACCCAGATACCTACCTGGCAGCTGACTCAGCCTCTCCAAGATCCACTAAGACCGCTTGCTCAGCGGTCATGTGATCACTCAATTCTATAGCTGGCAGGGGACATCTGCAGCTTCGGACTGATGCTTCAGCCATATATGAGTATTTGTGAATTTTTTTGACTTCCCACACTTTTCCTTTAAAGTCCCACTATTTATTAGCCCCCATCTCCCATGTAAATGCAGAAACCAGCCTGATGCAATGCTAATAGTGAGCCCAAGTCCATTTTTATTTCAGGTACACTATTACCTGAACTAAGCTTGACCAACTAAATTCTTAACTCCTTTACGACCGCCCGCCACAGATGTACTGCGGCGGGCAGCCTCTCCTGGGCGAATCGCCATACATGTACGGCGCTCAGTCTCGGGAGTCTAGGGGGCGCGCGTGCCGCCGGCGGCACGCTCCCGCTCGTCAGCAGGGAAGCCGATGCGTGTGTCAGGTGGCTCTGATTGCCGCCTGACACTCTCGATCGTTCCCTGCTGAGAGAGGATGGTCAGTTGTTGTAAACACAGCCAACCGTCCTTCTCCCTGGGATGATCACAGAGCCCATGTGATCCTGCTATGTAGGATCACATGTCTCTATGGTAATCTCAGAAGCCACGCCCACAGTTAGAATCACTTCCCTAGGGTCACATTTAACCCCTCGATCACCTATACTGTTAACCCCTTCCCTGCCAGTGTAATTATTACAGTAACAGTGTATATTTTTAGCACTGATTACTGTAGTAATGTCACTGGTACCCCCAAAAGTGTCAAAAATGTCAGTTAGGGGTCAGATCTGTCCACTGCAATGTCGCAGTCTCGTAAAAAATCACAGATCGCCGCCATTACTAGTAAAAAAAACCACAACAATAAAAATGACATAAATTAAATCGTTCCCGTTGTTAGTTGACGCAATAACTTTTGCGCAAACCAATCAAAATAATTGGCCTAAAACGTTAAAAAAAATTTGATTTTTTGATTTTTTTTTTGGGAATGTCATAGCAGAATGTGAAAAATATTGTTTTTTTTTTTTCAAAATTGTCGTTCTTTTTAGGTTTATAGCGCATAAAAAAAAAAAAATTGCACAGGTGATCAAATACCACCAAAAGAAAGCTCTATTTGTGGGAAAAAAAGGACGTAAAGTTTGGGTACAGCGTGGCACGACCGCGCAATTGTCCGTTAAATTAACGCAGTGCCGAATCGCAAAATAGGGCCTGGTCAGGAAGGGGGTAAAATCTTCCGGGGCTGAAGTGGTTAATCTTAACCTCTTCAAATCTATAGTCATTCGACTTTTCTGTGCCAGCTTGGTATTGAAATAGCCAATCTTTAAACAGAAAAGACTTCCAGCACCAAGATGCCAGAGCTAAAACCAACAGCTTAAGGATAGTTTAAATGGATTTTGTTGTATTTTAGGGAAAACTTTGCATATTTTGTAGAAAAATAAATACTTTGACAAATCTTAATATTAAAAATCATTCCCATCTCATTAGACCACAAAAATGTATTTTTATAAACATACAGACCTTCCCAAAAGTTCTGAAAGCATCTAAAATTGGCCGGTAGCCTGTACATCTACAAAGGTTTCCTAGTAGAAAATATATGAAAAGTATAAAAAGTAATTTCCTTTAACAATACAGCAGGTTACATTACAGCAGCATTACATTCTTCCAGGAGGTATTGAGATTAGATTTATTATTTTTGATATTTTGATTATAGCTACATGAATAAAGACACAAAGCTATGAATTCATTTCACTAGTCGCTACATGACAAAACATTAAAAAGTGATGATCCATCTTCAGTCCCTAATTTTCTATTCAGTTCAATGGTAAAGTAATAATGGCTGCATGATTAACTCTCCATTGTGCAAATTGGCAGCAGCAAATTAGCCATGTGAGCTATGCGAAGTGTATTTCATGAAAATCTCTCAATTTATATACATTTTCCCACGAATAATGAAGAGTTTTTTTAACACATTGCTGGTATAAGGGTTTGAGGGGTGTGTGTAAAGAATATATTTTATCCATTTATATTTACATTTTTTTTATTGCTGTAATGATTCCCTAAGATTATAGGCCTATTGGCATTTCTCCTTTTGTGAATTAGGGTAATGCGTAAACAGCACAATTTTGGGTCCAAAGGATAACAGATAAGTTTGTACTTCAAATCGTAACCAGTTTTCCAGCAGTACCATTAGCATACTGTTTATACAGAAATAAGTGCAACAAACTTTTTCATAAATTATACTGTGATCACTAGTTCCACTCACGAAGATGTAGTGTTCTTGTGTATGTAAATGTTCTTCCCAGTTGAACTACATGGTAGGGATGTTATTTCTTGTTTCTTTGTTTGGGTTTTCTAACAAGAAGGACTCATTCACTTTCTGCCTCTCAGATAAGTTCCCGACACCATTGATCTTTTTAGCTATCTGGAAGAAGGTAATTCTTCCCAATGTTCACAAGTGTAAGGATCATTCATCCCACTGGTCATCACACTAATGTATCAGGAGTTGTAAATATAATCATTTTTAGCAGGGGTTCCCTGAGACCTGAAAATTATTTCAAGGGTTCCTCTGTGTTGAAAAGATTGAGAAAGGCTGTACTAGATGATCAATGGTGCCTTTAATGTAGTCACACGTGTTAAGAGAACGTCAACCCCTTTTTATGTTGGTTTGATTAGAATATTGACGTTCGCTCTCATCGATATGATAGCTAACTGGGGAACTTCAAGATAGAGGGTACAAGTAGGTTTTTGTGGGGTTGCTGTGCTTTCGATTGGAGTCTGTTGCTTGTGTCTTTAAGTGTTCTTATTCAGCCACAAGTTAAAAAAAAAAAACCTTCCCTGTGATAGCAGATCTTAAATTTTTAAGTTTGTGTTAATAAAAGGTTTACTATGCAGCTTAGTTGCACTTTTTTTTTTTTTTTTGCAGTACAGCGAGACATCCAGCTTTCATGAACCTCCCGTTTTTTTTAATGTAGAAGTCTACAATCCACGTTAAACCACCAAAAATATGACAGCAGTTCTCAGTACAAGTGGAGTCATCCTCATGGCGTGTTAGGGCTCCATTTCCTCATTTAGAGTCAGTCTTCTTTACATTGTAGGAGACCCTGATAAGGTTGGTTTTTATAGTCTCAGAGCACCTTGTACACAGATATTCTGAAAATCTGTGGTGGTATGTATGCAGAGTGGAATGTTGAAGACCGACCTTGTGGAATGCTGTGTTAAATCTATGGATACAGTCCAACTATGCAAGTTTCTTCTACGTAATTTTTTCATTTCTAGAAACATTCAGTAATCTGTATACAATATTTTGTCGTTGTTCATCACGAGGGTGGCACAAACAATTCATGGAAAATCGATTATTTGCATAGATTGTGAACATTAGCACACCAAAACAAGTTCATAGGTACACCAGCTTATCTACTAAAGTTGTTGAAAATCTTCATACAATAAATTTATTAAATTTATTCATAAATAGCATTGAGGACAGGATCACTAGCTCAATCTCAGTTTTTGCAGATGACACAAAATGAAGCAGGGCAATAACTTCACATCATGATGCAGAATTCTTACAGAATGACCTGAACAAAATAACAGAGTGGGCAACTATGTGGCAAATTTGAGGTTTAATGTGGAGAAGTGTAAGGCATTGCACTTGGGGACTAAAAACAAACGCAAAATACGCGTTGGTGGGGAACCTCTGGGAGAATCAAGAATGGAGAAATATCTGGGAGCCTTGGCAGAAGATAGACTAAGCAATAGCATGCAATGTCAAGCTGCAGCTGCCAAAGCCGGCAGAATATTGGCATGCATAAGGAAGGGAATTTATTCCAGAGATAAATCTATAATCCTACCACTTCATAAAAATCTGGTCCGGCCACACCTGAAGTATTCTGTCCAGTTCTGGTCACCAATCCTCAGAAAGGATGTGCTGGAACTGGAAAGAGTAGAAAGAAGGGCAACTAAGCTAATTAGGGGATTGGAGGACCTTAATTATGAGGAGTGTTTACAAGCGCTTGATTTATTCTCCCTAGAGTAGAGACGCCTGAGAGGGGATATGATAGCGGTTTACAAATACCTCAACGGTGATCTCATCATAGAAAAAAAAAAACTATTCAGCCACAAGGCGTGCAAGAGGACACGAGGCCATACAATGTGATTAGAAGCGAAGCAATTTAACCTCAGGCTACGCAAAGGGTTTTTTTTTTTTACTGTAAGGGCAATACGATTCTGGGACTAGCTTCCACAAATGGTAGTAACTGCAGGGAGTATGGCTACTTTTAAAAGACTCTTGGACATACATCTCCAAGATCAAAACATTCAGTGGTATGGGAAATTAATACTTCCACACCTACACAGGTTGAACTGGATGGACTATTGTCTTTATTCAACCTCAAACTACTATGTAACTATATGTGTTCACTTTGAAAACTCAGTCATGTGCAGATAAAATAAGCAGGAATTTGCTTTTCACATGACTGGTTAAGTAAAAAGTGGACACAATTACAATTTATTGAGCAAAGATTCTCAGCCTCTTTCATAAATAAGCCTCATTGCCTTGCAAAATTAGACCCGATTTCTAATTTGATAATAAATTATATTTTGAGGTTCTTTTAAAAGCATGGATTCTTCCAATTTAACATAGCGCAGATGTTACATGCAAAATTTAGATAAACATTCTTGAAATATTTTGTTCACACAAAGCACCTCTTAAGGCTGGGTTCACACTGGTGTGAATTGGATGCTCATTTCCCTACATCTAATTCGTATGTCAGGAGTGTGTGACCGGCTCTCAATGGAGCCAATTCACAGCACACTGGGACAGCTACAGAGAGGTTTACAGGAAATTTGTGTGCTTCAGCCAAAAATTCAGACCGAATTCAGACCTGAAAAAGTGAACGGGATGCCCTGGACCTCCTGCTGCGAGCCGCTCAGCAATCCAGTGTGAACCCGGCCTAAATGGCAATAAGAAAATCATAATGGAATAGAATAGAAAGTCAGAGCACCTACCAGATAGGCTGGACAAAATATCTTCAATGCTGGGCTCTGGATTGTTTCTCAGTAATGTGTACATGGACATCACCATTCCGGGGCTACAAAACCCACACTGGGAGCCATGGGCTTTTGCTAACCTCTCCTAAAAAAAGGAGGACAGCACATTCAGATAGAACTTCAGCAACAAGCGAGCTAAAACAAAGATTTCCAAGAGGTGCAGTTCTGCTTGCGAATAATACAAGCCTCAACTATACAAAAAAAAAAAAACACACCCCACCACAAACACTTGACTGATTAGACACACTTGTGCACCCGCCCCCCTTTCTCTACATCTAAAACATGGGTGTCCAACCTTTTGGCTTCTCTGGGCCACATTGAGTGTAGAGAAAATTTCTCGGGCCACATATAAATTATATACTATTAGTTAAAGTATACAAGTAATAAAACACCGCCGCACCCTTCCCGTGCTGCCGCGCCACCCCCCCAGCACTAATTTTACACAACTAGTGGATGATCCCCTCTGAGGCTGCTTCTGTGGCCATGCCCCCAACTCGACTTCCTTCCTCCCCAGCAAAAAAATAAATAAAAATGTCAGGGGGCAGTGGGCCGCATTGCCTGCGGTTCTGGGCCGCATGTGGCCCCCGGGCCGTAGGTTGGACATGCCTGATCTAAAACAACAGAGCACTTGTTTTTCCTCACACTACATTATTGTACTGCCTCTAGCTATATTCTATGGGGTTGATGATTTTCTAAAGGCAGGAAGCGGGTGCTAAAAATGCACTTTGGAAATTGTCCCAGAGCTTAGTAAATGTGGTGCAAAAACAAAGAATACCCAGTCACAAGCAAGGGAAAAAAAAAAAAACAGCACACGCATAAAATACTTTTGCTTGCAAATGATGGATGATGGATGATGAAGTCAGCAGGTTTCACCACACTCCCTAAGCTCTGGGGAATATTCCCTTGCAAAATGAACAGCCTGTTTGCCTTTAGTAAATCAACCCCTGCAATCCTCATGATTTTTATTATACATCTCCCTATCCATGCGACACTTCACACCGCGTTTCTTGTACACAAGGAGTGGAATGAGAAATATCTCCTCATTAGGGACAAGGACAGACATAAAAAAACTTGAGAAAAAAAAACCCTGAAGTCCAATCTAACCAGCATTATGAATCAATCAGCAACAGACTATTTTTTAAAAAAAATTGAAAACGCCTTTAGGAGACAACATACCCCAAAAGTAGAAACCACACTTACCTGGACTGGATGAAGCCTTGTAGCGGAATTGCCAATTCCCTCTGTTGTGGTAATAGCCATCAAGTGCAGGGAACAAATAGGCAGCAGACAGGCAGTGGCTGGATAGTGTCTTCAGATTTGTAAAGGACTGTAATATATCTGCGGTCACTGAAGACTATCATAACTAAGTGTTACTAAACCCAGGACCCTGCATTCACTATATCTGGTCGGACTAAAGTAGGGCAGGAACCTTTTTCAAAGCCGGATCAGTTAAGAAGGCTTTCATAGGGAACCACTGATTTATACACTTCATGCGATGTGCTCTCAAAATCGGAGCGTATGTTGCTCAGTGTGAACCAGGCCTTTTAGTTAAAGCTCAATAGAACAAGCTGAAGTTATGCTACCATGCACAGCTTTACAAGATTTTGCACTCTCCAGTTTTAGTAAAAATCAACCCCAGTGAGTTCTAACTTACTGCAGTGTGCTGAGAATGTCATGCTGAATTTTCAAACATCATCATCAGCCCTAATACAGAACATCTTCCTGTATTGTATGGAGATGTCCTGTAGCTCTAGGCTCTGAGGAAGAGGCACGGCTTCGAAACGCGTCAGCCCTCTGCTTTCATGAGATATCGGACACTTGTAATGATGCTGCTTTATGGAATCGATATGCTTGACTTTCACGCATGTTTGTGAGTAGCTGATTTTTATCTTTAAACTCACTGGAGGATAATGCGCTAGGCTGGTGCGCCTTTCTTTGTTTTGTATCTACAGTGTTTTGTCGACCGCCCCGGTCGTAGGGGGCAGCAAAGCCCAGCCATAGTGGATGCCAAGCATGAGTACAAGTTCCAGGATTGGGGCAGCCTGAGGACCAGGTTCTGAGCGCAGGAGTAGGGTGCTGAACAGCACTAAACTTTTTCTGGAAGCTCTAGGCACACTTCCTGTCCTAAGGGGACAATCTTGTTCCTATATAATACAGCAAGTGAGCATTATCCTAGGACTGGCAGGAACACCAGGTGAAAAGGAGAAGCCTTGCATTGGGAACTATTGCAGCCACCACATCAAAGAACAGGTAAGCTGTGATAAATTACATCTGTAGTTCTTCGGTTTAAAGTGAACTTCAACTTCCCAGAAAAAAAATGAGAAAGCCTGAGTGTGGAAATTAAATTTGTAAAACTGTGCACCACAACAGAAAAAACAAGCCAAGTGAGGAAAAATATTGTTCGACATCTTGAAGGTATGGTGATACCAAAAAGCATGAGCCATACATCTGCCATTTTGTAAAAAAAAAATCAAGAAAAAAAAAAAGAAAAAAAAGAAAAGAAAAAAAGAAAAGAAAAGAAAAGAAGAAAGAAGTTTGGTTACCACAAGAAGTAAAAACCATAATAAAATTAAAAGTAAAAAAATAAAAAAAATAAAAAATAATAATGATTAAACCATGTAACTTTTGGAATTAATATAGATCTTTTATTGCTCATTTCATATATAATGTGTTCTGCACTCACCCGGTCTGGGAAAGATCTAATTAAACTATACCATACTTTACATAATGCTCTTTATTCTCACATTTGTTAAAGCTTTGATCATATTAAGAACTAGTAGTTCTTCGTTCTTATAGAAGGGTGTGGTCCTTACAACAGCAGCCAGGACAGGCGTTGGTCTCAGAAGGGAGTTAAACAAAGCTTGCACAATAACTCTTGCCTACATGCATGTACTTTAATGTGGTTGTAAACAATTACCTTGTAACAACAACCCATTCAGTTTAAAATGGAAATTAAAAAAAAGGAAAAACCTTTTTTCTTTTATAAGTGATCACATTCAGTTCTCAGCTAGAGAACTGACCACAGTGTGCTCTCCCTCTTAGTGGTGTCAGTTTTTAATAGGAAAGTAGACTGACAGGAACACCAGGGGTTTCACATAAAGGAAGCAATACAAAGAGAACAGAATACTTTCTCCTACAAGTACATGGTACAAGGCACATATCGGGAATATGAAGCGTTGGGATACATGACCTGATATAAAAGGTTCCAAGGTAACCTTGGTGGATCTCCTTGGCTCTCAGGCCAAGGTGCTATATAAATTCAGTGGGATATTAGAGCCAACAGTTCATGCAGCACTTTACAACATAAAAAGGGAGACAGTACAGTTACAGCAAAATAAAATACAAGAGAGTTAAGAGGGCCCTGCTCATAATACATTACAATATAATAGGGCGGGGCAATGGGTACAAAAAAGGTAATAACTGTAAGGCCCCTTTCACACAGGCGGACCGTTCAGATCCACCTGTCAGTTTTTTTGGCAGATCTGAACGGTCACCTCATGCATCTCTATGGGGCATCGGATGTCAGCGGAGACATGTCCGCTGACATCCGATCCGTCAAATCTGGACGGATGGAAACCTATTTTCCATTCGTCCAGCGGATCGGATGAGAACGAACAGACAGTCCGTTCCTATCCGATTCCCCCATAGAGATGCATGAGGACCTGACAGCTGTGTCTCTTGCACACAGCACAGAGAACAGCTGTCATCCTCCTGCTCTGCGGGGGAATCGGCAGATCGAACCCCTGCTGAGAAAAACTCCTGAGTCCGTCCGATGGACTCCATGTGTGAAAGAGCCATTAGGGATGAGGTCATGGAAGAATTACCAGTTCAGTTGTAAAGGTGAAGGCGGGATAGGCTTCCCGAAGAGATGAGTTTTCAGGGATCAGCTGAAAAGTAGCCAGAGCAGGAGATCGTCAGACAGATTGAGGTAGACAGTTTTAGAAGGATGGGAGAGGGAAACATAGGAGTAGAGAGAACGGTTTGGGTGATATTTTGATATTTTAAAATTGGTGATTTGGCTTAGGGCAGAGTTATGAATGGCTTTATAGGTTAGCATTTTGAATGTAATTCACTGGCCAATCAGAAGCCAGTGAAGGGATTGGCTGAGAGAGGTAGCAGACATGGTGCAGTTGGTAAGGTAGATAAGTCTGGCAGCGGCATTCATAATAGACTGAAGGGAGGATAGAGGAAAGGAGGGGAGGGAGGGAGGAAAGACGAGAGATAAGGGAGTGAATGAGTAGCTTGGTGGTTTCATTATTTAAAAAGGAGAGAAGTTTTGAGAGGTTATGGAGGTGAAGTATACAAGCTTTTGCTGATTGGATTTAGGGCTGAAAGAACAGGTCAGAGTCTACATTACACCTAGTACCCTGGCATGAGGGGAGGTATGGATAGTTGTAATATTTATCTTTCTGGGAAAGCCAGGGAGGAGAGCATGGGTGGAGGGAATATTACATGCTCAGTTTTTAGAAAGCTTTAGTTTGAGGAAGTGGTTTGACATCCATGTTGATGTGTCAGCAATGCAAGAGGAGACTGAAGAAGTGAGGAATAGGTGAGGAATAGAAAGGGCTGGCGCTACCTATAGGCAAGATAGGCGCTGGCCTGGAGAGTGCATCACTTTGTGCTAGGCATCCTGCTTCTACTGGGTACTGCTGAGCTGTGAGCATGGCCACACACATTCCCATGCATACAGGCAACATAGTGTGTAGCCCGGAACCTCCCTCTCTTGACACACTGTAAAGCCTGTGTCCCCCATCCCGCCTCTCCCGCAACAGGCTTGCAGTATGGCATAGCAGCCTCGGACCTCCCCCAGTACATCTAGGGTGTGGGGCGGTGTATGATTCCTGGCCATTCCTCAGCTTTTGCATAGATGCCAAGGAGTGCCTATGCAAGGCAGTCACATGTGGGCGGGCTTTAATTCTCCAGGTTCGCACTCTGTGTGCATTGCTGCCTGACCTGTTTTACACTAGGAAAGAAGATGAAAAAGGATAATTCCACTGCCACAGGTGTGCTGGATTGGGGGGGGGGGGTTATTGGAGCCATAAGTGTGCTGTATTGAGGGGGGGTTATGGATCACGGTTGACGTGAGAAAGCGAGCTGGTGCCGCCATTATTTGTCTTCAGGCCTGGTCTGGAGACGCAGGTGCGGGCCTGCGGCTGAAGAAAAAGGTGGAGAGGGGTCTTCAAAAATCTCCACCCCCCGCCACCTCCACTGTATACATGGGCAGGGCAAAGGGGGTGGGAAAATTAGGTTTCACCTAGGGTGCAAAAAATACTTACACCAGCCCTGGGAGTAGAGAGATAGATTTGGGTGTAATTGGCGCAGAGATGGTATTGGATGCCATGGCAGGTTATCAAGTGACCAAGAGAGGAGGTGTAGATGGAGAGAAGGGGGCCAAGAACAAATCCAATCAGGGACCCCTGCCGAAACGGAAGCGGGGGGGACTAGGCAGTTGTAGGCAACACTGAAGGAGCACTCAGATAGAAGGAGAACCAGGAAAGCAGAATCTTGGAGGCCAAGGGAATGAAGTTTGTTGGGGAGGAGAGGGTGGTCAACAGTATCCAAGGCTGAAGAAAGGTCTAGTAGTAAGAGTATGGATTAGTGACATTCGGTTTTAGCAGTTAGTAAATTAGGTTACTAAAACTCATTATTATATGAGTTTTAGTGGGGCAGTGTCTGGAGTGCTGTGAGCAAAAGCCAGAATGTAAGGGGTTTAAGAAGGCTATTTTCAGTAGAGCTCAGATGGTTGTAGACTAAGCGGTCTAAAGGTTTAGAGGTAAATGGGAGCAAGGAGACAGGTCTTAGGTTGTTCAGGTTGGTGGGGTCCAGTTAGGGCTTTTTAAGTATGCTCTATATGGTAATCAAATATTCATTTTGAATGGAATTGTTCATAAACAACCACTGCCCACAGCGGTACACTTTTTTATTTGAATCAAAACAACTTTATTGACAGCGGTACACTTTTAAATGCAACAATTGCTACAGACTTTGGTTTAGCAGTTACTCCCCAAAGGGTTCTGTATGCAGGCTCAGGACTACTATACTTTACTTATAGGGTTCCTTTATATCACAGTGCATGTGCTTTTGTTTTACTCCTCCTCTGTAATCGGTTCTGTACATTCCCTATGCAACACCTCCACATTCTGTACACTGTGTGATATGTTCCCCGTTCTTCATCAACTCATTCTGTACACTCCCCCTTTCTGCACCTAATCATTCTGTATGCTGTGCATTCCCAAATAAGCCACATCCAATATTCAAACACAAAAAGTAAACTACTACCCCTTGCTGCGCTGCACATGCTGCATTTCCCTTTTCCTGATAAAGGGGCCCAACCTATGATTTTGTCCACAGGCCCACTGAAGTGAGAAAATGCTACAGAGAAAGACAGAGGAAATACACGACAACAGAGGCGTAACTAGAACTTTCAGGGCCCCGTTGCAAGAAACCATGAAGGCCCCCCTGGACCCCTGGCCAGAGCCCTTCTCTTCAAGCCTGGGACTCTTTCCACTGATCCTGGGGCCCTTTACTCTCGTTGCGGGGCCCTTTATTGCAGTCCTGCAGCGGGACCCTTTCACAAGTTCTGCAGTGGGTCCCCTTCCTGCCATCTTGGGGCCTCCCCACGGTGGGGGAATGCCAGGGCCCGGTCACAATTGTGACCTTTGCAATCCTGGAAGTTCACCCACTGGTGTCAGTAGTTTTTATTTTTGGTATTTTAATTGTATTATTTTTTATCATTTTTATTTTTTTTTTTACAATATCACTGACTATGACTCTGTCCATTCAGAAAAGGAAGGAGCTGGTAAAGTCTATATTTACCGACCCCTTTCTGGTTCCCTATTTTGACACATTCCTGGCAGCAGCCGACAGGAGAGGGGAGGGAGCACAGTGGGTGGGGGGGGGGGACCAGAGGAGCACACAGGGGCCCAGAGACAGCAGAACACAAAGGAACTGGTTAGGAAGAGCGGCGGGGGCAGAATAAAGAGGAACCAATCTGCTCCATTTTCCTCCTGCAGCTACAGGAGGAAAAAGAAGGACAGTGATTTCTCTACATGCTACCTCCACTGCCCCTCCTATCCAGGTGTACAGGGGAGCCGCATGGGCCCCCTGGAGCATGGGGCCCGGTTGCAATTGCAACCCCTGCAACCCCTGTAGTTACGCCCCTGCCGACAAATAACAGACATGTACAAACAGTGTTAAGGAAAGCCTTCCAGATCCTTTAAAAATGGTTGTACTCCTCTACTCCACCTGCTTTGTCATCCTGCAAGTCCATAATTAAGGCTACTTTACCTGTCTATAAGCAGACATATATTAACAAGAATTGTCCTTGGAAATATGATGCCAGGCTACCCTGGATGACCCAGTAGGATTATCCAATTAATGTATTTATTACTCTGCTCTTTCCCACCCCTTCCTTTCTTTTGCCACTACTCACCCCCTTGCCATTGCTGTATTGAAAACTGTAAGAAGAAAAAACAGTGTTAATGGGCTTCTATGAAATGTGGTTATATACTGCAGCTTACAAGTCCTTAGATATTGGGTCTGCATTAGTATTTTTTTTTCCTCCTGTATTTTAACTTGGTAAGCCTAACAATTTCTGTCCTTGGGTGGATACACCCTCTCCTCCGCTGGATTTACTGATGAAACAATAGTGCCCATCCAGGGTGTACTTCCGATATAAAAACCAAGAACCATGTCCTTCATTTCTTCATCTTCATTACATGGGGGGGGGGGGGGGGGGAATAGGATAAATGGTAATTTCAGAAGATCGCATCCTTGTTGCTGCATGTGAACTATGTTTGGCAAGATCGAAAATATATTTACTTACTCTACTTGCTGAAAATGTTCTTACCCTGAAAAAAAAAAAAAAAAAAAAAAAAAAACCAAACACACACACACACACACACACACACACACACAAATGCAGACATCACATCTACGGACTAGGAAATTGTTTTACATCACACATTCTTGTTCTTTGGTTTTTATGTCCTTTTAGAGCAGAAAAACAGAGTTAGACTTATGCCCCGTACACAAGTACCGATTGTCGGCCGTAAATATTCGGCCGACGACCGATCGGCCGATTGTAGGCTTGTTAGTATGATGCTTCCGACAGCGCATTTTCGGCCGAACAGAATCTGTCGTGCAAGCATTAAAATTTTTGTTGGCCAACACCAGAACGGCCGATTGTTCGCCAGTCAGTACAGATTTCGGCCGACAGACAGCAGATTTGCAAGACTGGGCATGCTAAGAAAAGAAAAAAGACAAGGAAAGTTAACCATCACATGACATCACTTCTGCAGTCGGCTGACAAAATTCGTGTGCAGTCTTTTGCAGTTTTCAACAGACACGACAGCCCTGGACAAAAGATGGCCGATCGTTCGGCCGACGATCGGTACGTGTGTAAGAGGCATTACTGGCAACTCTGTTTCCAGTAGTCTTCCAAGACAGCCATTGAGAGATGGAGCTCCTCCCTCCCATCAGGAAACACATTGCCACCTTTCAGGTTTTAAAAAGGCGGTTCCTGAGGGCCCTGGCCAGTCATCAACAAGAACCAAAAGGTTCTGAACAACGTACAAAACACCACCCCACAACAGATTATACTTTAGGGTGGGAACTTGCTATCCTGGAAGACTACTGGAAACAGAGTTATTGGTAAGTCTACCTCTGGTTTTCCCCCAGTCGTCTTTCCAGGCCAGCCCTTGAGAGGATAACCAACTACTCACCAGACACAACTGTTTGGAAGACTTTCCTCTCAAAAGCCTGGTCCTGGCTGGATATCAAGTCCAGATGATAACTGTGATGGTGTTCACCATCACTGGAATTTAAGGACAGATGGGTGAGGGGTTGAATTGCTTCATTTTTGTCAGCAAGGTCAATTGTTCCCTTTGCCATGAGGTTTCTGAGCAGGAAGTCCACTCGGACTGTCTAAGGTGGCTCCCCATTCAACTATTGTCAGGTGTGCTAATGACCGCACCTGTTGTCTGCTAAGGGAGGTATTGACACAGAGTAATGTGTATTGAGGGCTCGTTAGGGAACCATTGTTCTGTGTCTGACTATTATGTACATTGGTTGCCCCCTGGGGCTTCTGTCTCCTTGCATTGGTCAAAGCTATCTGACCAATCCCTACTGACTCATTTTCAAGTCCTCATTTGCATTTCCTGGTCAAGCTATCTGACCAATCACTACTGACTCATTTTCGAGCCCTCATTTGCATGTCTGGATAGGACCAGAATGGGAACTGCAGGTACTTTACATTTTTTTTTTTTTTTTTTTGAAAACTTGGACCAGGTTACCGCTTTGCAAATTTGCTCACGCCTTTTCTGCCCATGTAGATGCTGAAGCCCATGTAGAGAGAGTGTACCCTAAGAAGTTGCCAAGAAGAAAGCTACATAATTCATTAGCAATTCAGAATGGTTTATTTAATCCAGCTAGCTAGAGTGTTCTTGGATGCCGGTTTTCCCACATAAAGAACAGAGCTTCTCATGAACTGAACAAACTTGTAACCTCCAGGTACCTTAAACACCTCCTGACATCTAGGAGGCTTAGATCTTGCTCATTATTGGAAGATGAGCTGCAGAAGGAGAGCAACATTATATCCTGAGATTTGTGGAAATCCGAAGGCACTATAAATCCCTGATCTGTTTGTAGAATTTCTCGGTCATCACAAATTTTCAGAAAAGACTGACTGAAAGAGCAAGTCATTCTTCCATACTGTGTGCCATAGTAATAGCCACCAGGAAGGACATTTTTAACAATAACATCCTTGCTCAACCTGGGACTCGATGATACCCCTGAGCACCACTGATCGATCCCACGTAGGACACTTGAAAGATCTAAGTGGTTTGTTCTTAGCCACAGCCCCGCGGAACCTGGAGATCAGAGGGTCTTCTTGCAAAGTCCGTTCAAGATATACAGTCAGGTCCATAAATATTGGGACATCGACACAATTCTAATCTTTTTGGCTCTATACACCACCACAAAGGATTTGAAATGAAACAAACAAGATATGCTTTAACTGCAGACTTTCAGCTTTAATTTAAGGGTATTTACATCCAAATCAGGCTAACGGTGTAGGAATTACAACAGTTGTATATGTGCCTCCCACTTTTTGAGGGACCAAAAGTAATGGGACAGATTAACAATCAGAACTCAAACTGTCACTTTTTAGTACTTGGTTGCAAATCCTTTGCAGTCAATTACAGCCTGAAGTCTGGAACGCAAAGACATCACCAGACACTGGGTTTCATCCCTGGTGATGCTCTGCCAGGCCTCTACTGCAACTGTCTTCAGGTCCTGCTTGTTCTTGGGGCATTTTCCCTTCAGTTTTGTCTTCAGCAAGTGAAATGCATGCTCAATCGGATTCAGGTCAGGTGATTGACTTGGCCATTGCATAACATTCCACTTCTTTCCCTTAAAAAAAACTCTTGGTTGTTTTCACACTATGCTTCTCGGGTCATTGTCCATCTGCACTGTGAAGCGCCATCCAATGAGTTCGGAAACATTTGGCTGAATATGAGCAGATATTGCCTGAAACACTTCAGAATTCATCCTGCTGCTTTTGTCAGCAGTTACATCATCAATAAATACAAGAGAACCAGTTCCATTGGCAGCCATACATGCCCACGCCATGACACTACCACCACCATGCTTCACTGATGAGGTGGTATGCTTTGGACCATGAGCAGTTCCTTACCTTCTCTATATTCTTCTCTTCCCATCACTCTGGTACAAGTTGATCTTGGTCTCATCTGTCCATAGGATGTTGTTCCAGAACTGTGAAGGCTTTTTTAGATGTTGTTTGGTAAACTCTAATCTGGCCGTCCTATTTTTTAAGGCTTACCAATGGTTTACATCTTGTGGTGAACCCTCTGTATTCACTCTGGTGAAGTCTTCTCATGATTGTTGACTTTGACACACATACACCTACCTCCTGGAGAGTGTTCTTGATCTGTCCAACTGTTGTGAAGGGTGTTTTCTTCTCCAGGGAAAGAATTCTTTGGTCATCCACCACAGTTGTTTTCCGTGGTCTTCCGGGTCTTTTGGTGTTGCTGAGCTCACCGGTGCCTTCTTTTTTAAGGATGTTCCAAACAGTTGATTTGGCCAAACCTAATGTTTTTGCCATCTCTGATGGGTTTGTTTTGTTTTTTCAGCCTAATGATGGCTTGCTTCACTGATAGTGACAGCTCTTTGGATCTCATATTGAGAGTTGACAGCAACAGATTCCAAATGCAAATAGCACATTTGAAATGAACTCTGGACCTTTTATCTGCTCCTTGTAAATGGGATAATGAGGGAATAACACACAGCTGGCCATGGAACAGCTGAGCAGCCAATTGTCGCATTACTTTTGGTCCCTTAAAAAGTGGGAGACCCATATACAACCTGTTGTAATATCTACTCCTTTCACCTGATTTGGATGTTAATACCCTCAGATTAAAGCTGAAAGTCTGCAGTTAAAGCACATCTTGTTTGTTTCATTTCAAATCCATTGTGCTGGTGTATAGAGCCAAAAAAAGTTTAGAATTGTGTAGATGTCCCAATATTTATGGACCGGACTGTACCTATGGAGCTGATATCTGTACCTTTAGGGTACTGAGCGTGATACCTTTATAACCCGTGCTGTTAAAATTTCAAGATGGTCAGTGTGTTCGTATTTAGTCTATTTTCCATGCACCAAATATTCATTACTTTTTTGTAAATGGCTCCAGTGTTTGGGTTCCTGGCCCTTAAAAGCGTAGCCGCTACTCTGAGAAGCCCTTTCAACCGCAATATTTCCTCTTCAGTTGCAAGTTCATCCAGTTGTATCTTTCCCGCCTGAGACTGGATATGGGTCCCTGCCGCACAATGTCTTCCCTGACAGTAAAGCGGCCAGGGCTGGTCTGCTGAAAGGAAGAGTAGCTGAGAGAACCAAGCCCTCTTTGGGGCTCTTCCACTGGGCCTACGAACAGGAGGTGATCTAGATAAGAAACTACTGTCATATCCTTCATCATCAGAGGTGCCAGGGCTTCTGATAATACCTTGGTAATAAGGAGAGGCCGAAAGGGAGAGCCCTGCTCTGGAAGGGATGTTGCTTTTTGTCTACCTCCTCTGCCAACCTTAAGTATCTTTGGGAGTTTTCCTAAATGGGGATGTGGAGATGGGCATCCCTGAGTTCCATGGTTGCTATGAACATTTTCGATTAAAAAATGTTCTTTACTGAAAAAATTGACTACATACAGAATCTTTTGTAACAAATCGCTTGGTTCAAGGAATTTCAAATTTAGAGAATTAGGCAAAACTTCAGACAGTTTCTTAACGATAAACACATGAGAAAAAAAATCTTTGCCCCTTTCCCCTTCTTGGGCTGGAATAAAGGACCCCCCAGTCTACTATTTCTCCAAAGATAAGGGGAAGGGATGGAGCCTTTTTGGGGGTTCCTTGAAAGCTTTGTCAAGAGAAACCTATCTGGCGGGGACAGTGTTGAATTCCAAAGCGTAACCCTTAGTGATCATGTTAAAAACATACTCATTGGCTGTCATCTTTTGCAAGTAAAGTGATTAAAGCCTTTTTTTTTTTTTCTCTAAATAACATACATGTTATACACAGAGCAGCTGCGGCTGGGTGTCAGCCAACCAGGAGAGAGAGTCCCGGACAGCAGAGGGACTCGTGGACATCACTGGAGAGAGAAGGGGTTCAGGTGAGTATTAAGGGGTGCTGGGGTGGCTGCTGCACTCAGAAGGTTTTTTATCTTAATGCATAGCATTACTTTATCTGACTTTATAACTCCTTTAAAAAGGTAGGAAGGTAGTCAATCTTCCTCCCACTGGCGTTCTGAAATCATGATTTTAGGGTTTGGCCAAAAGAGCCAAAGAGAACGTTGCTCTTCAGTTCCCCTTATGACCTGTCCAGTGTTTTTTGGGCTGATCCTTCCTTGCTTCTTGAGATAGATCCTTTTGCCCATGAAAAAATCTTATCTGAGCAGGACCTGAGAATCTCCCTCCCTGTTCTTGACGTGATCCTGTAGCTGGGATAGCCAGAAATCAAGGTTTCTTGCTATGCAGGTTGTGGCTGAAGCAGGTTTCAAGCTGGCCGCACTAGTCTTCCATGCTTCCAGGATTATATCCCCCACTTGTCCATGCAGTCCTTTAAGTGACCCATATCCTCAAAGGCTAGCACCCACCTCTTGAGAACTTTTGAAAGGGGAGCATTCAGTTTTGGATTTTCGTCCCACACTGCTTGGGGGTCATCAAATTGAAACCTCCTTTTGTGACCGGCTGCAAAAAAAAACGGCTTTTTCTCAGGGTCCGCCTATTCTTTCCTTACCACATCAGACATCCCTTGGTGGACTGGGAATACTTTAGAATTATTTTGCTGCAGGCCCTGATACATTATGTCATGTTTGGAAGGAGGACCCTTATCTTTCTCAAATTTCCAAAGTCTCATAAGGATAAATTAAGTTTGGTGCCCCTTATTTCCTGCTCTGAATCCGAGCTGGCTGTGCCAGCATCACTAGTTGCAGGGCTTAAGGCCTTGTCCCCAACAGTGTCGTCGGATCCTGATGTGATCGAGTTTGGCGAAGCTATAGAAGAGGGATCAAAAAACAAAAAAACAAAAAAAAAAAAACTGCGCTACAAAAATGTTAGAAAGCAGCAACTCAAATGTGAGGCAAACAATACTAGAAATGGAATTGTACTATACAAATAAAACATTTTGAAAAAAATCAATTTACAGTATATCAATGAGAAATTGTGCAATGAAGAAAAAAAAAAAAAAAAAAAGCAAATGGTCCAACTTCAGAGTTGTCTCATGGAGTGACAATCCCCAAAAATAGAATAGAAAACTCACCATAGTGTAAAATCATTACAAATTTTCTGGGAGGTGGAAGGTGTTAATACCACGTAGAGGATCCATCGGCAACATTTGGTTTGGACACTACTACGTTGAATATTTGTGCACTGGTGTCAAATCACTGGTGTAGGACTATTTCTTCTTTCTCATTAATACCATTTTATTGTCTTCATTGCACAATTTCTCATTGATATACTGTATAAGATATTTCAAAATGTTTGTATTTGTATAGCGCAACCCCATTTTTAGTATAGAGAAGGGATGACTGATCGGAGCAGCTGGAGTTTTATGGTTTCTTAAATTCCTTAAAAGTAGAGGTAATGTCTTCCTCTACAGGCCCAAAAAAAAAAAAAAAGTTAGCGTAAAGGGTATCTGCTGCTTTCCTTAGTAACTGAGCAACACAAGCTTTGCAAAGAGACTGTGTAATCCAAAGGCAACTTTCTCCCACGCTTGGCACAATGCTTTTTGGAAATGTGCTTGGGATTTTCAAGTGGCTTAGCCCACAAAAGAAAAACACAGGAGCCATGGCGGTGAATAACCTCTCCACTGCATGGAAATGCTCACCCCGTGACACACCAATAAAACTCCTGCGGTGCCCCAGACCGCTAGATACCACCACCACCCAGATGCTCTGTCCCACCACTAGACACTAAAGGTCATCCCCTGGTGCCTACCCGTGTCCAGCTGGTACATTCTTCCCCCAGAGCTTTTGTGGATGGCAAATCCTCCTCGTCCCCCTGCATCCTCGGGCTTGTGTGGTACTCATGCTGTCCCCTGCAGCAGTGTCCACATATAGTACCAGCTGGCCATTCTTATCTTCCTGCACCTTTTAGGGTTGCACCACTTCTCCTCGATGCATGGCAAGGAGGACATCCCACCCCAGAAGTGACGCACGCCAAGGAGATGCATGCCCCATCCACTGCCTCTTGTCCTGGCCTGGGCTCAGAGGGAGGAGAAGCGGATCACCTCCGGCCTGCTGCTAAGGAGGGAAAACTGTGGCCACACACCCGACCTCCTCCACCAAACTGACTTGTTAAGGCACCTCTTCCCCCCGCAGCTCAGAAACTGCAATTCATCCGGCCGGCCCCCCCATCCCCCCTCCCCAGGAGAAGCGCTTGGGAGAAGAAGCCTCCAGCTGTCCATCATGCAACATGTTCCCTCCGGATGGAGGAAACACAATAACAGGCCAGGAACCGCCTTTAAAACAGAAAAGTGGCATTATGTTTCCTGACTGGAGGGAGGAGTTCCATCTCTAAAGGGCTGGCCTGGAAGACGACTGGGGGAAGTATAATGTAATGAAACCAAAAATAGAACTTGAAATTTACAATCATCTCACTCTAAACTATACAGCGCTAACCTGCTAAATCCATACCAAGATTTCTCTAATGGCAAACTGGTAAAAGAAAATAAATATAAATATATATATATATATATATATATATATATATATATATATATATATATATATATATATATATATATATATATATATATTTTTTTTTTTTTTTTTTATTTTAACATGTATGTGGTAATTCAATAAAGTGTCTATGCAATATAATAGTCTCATATATACAATACACCAACAAATTGCTATAGTGCTGTGCAACAAGTTCTTCAAAAAGTAGAAGGAATCTTCAAAAACACAAAAAGTGCAGACTTCCGGTCTGCACAGAAAGTGACGTCACTCTCTTCCGTTCTGACATGTTGCCTCACATGTGACTTCATTAGGGATTTGCTGAAGGAGATCTTGTCCTTTTGAAAGACCAAACAGACATACTGGCTGGATCATCAGATGAAGATAGAAGAAAAAAAAATGCCTAAAAAAGCAAATGCAGCCATCACATATAAGAATTGGACTCCTGCGTGTATCTTGTTTGGGGGGGGGGGTGGATAAGTGCACAGAGGAGTGACCCCCCCCTAGTGATAGGAAGCATGGAGGAATATTGGAGCCGCTGTGGATCTTTTAAAAAGACAATATGCCATTTGTGGCTTACCTGTAGTGACTGGTCATATACACTTGCAGAGTTCTCTGGTCTTGCAAAGATGGTGGATCACTGGAGTACTTTGTTTGAAGATTTCTGAAACTTTTGAAGAACTTGTTGCACAACACTATAGCCCTTTTTTGGCTTTTTGTATATATAAAGAGATTATATTGCATGTAAAAGTTTGAGTTTCCACATATTAAAAAAAAAAAAAAAATTTGATTCTCTGAAATTTATAGGTGTATTCATTTGCCTTATACCTATTGGTATTGATTTAGCCGGTGACTGCTGTATAGTTTGGAGTGAGATTGTGTATTCCACTTCCAGGGATTGATATACAGCTGCTTTGCCTGCATTTTCACCCAAGCATTGGTGACATAAATTACTTTAAATGTAGCCACCCAACTCCTACGTAAAAACATTTTGTAAATCTAGATCGGAGATCATGACAGCCATAAAAACTGGAGAATGTTCTTAAAACAGAAAACAGTACTTACTTCTAATATATAGAATTATTAGGATTTAGATGTTAGAAAGGATACAGGATTTTCTTGGAAATTGGATGCATAGTTGACACCATAACTGTGCAGGCTCCACAGCCACCTCCACCACAGCCATACTTCGTGCCAGTTAGGCGCACTGTAGAGTCAGTTAAGGCCAATATTACAGTATAATTAATTTTTTTCCTATACATTTTACCAGGCAAATTATGTCAGAACTGATTCTCTCCCCAAACAAGTCCAAGGGAGAATGTAAAAGCAACTTGAAGCAGTTGGATGCATCTTGGGTCAACTGCAGGTCAGATGCATTGGTCAATGAACAAAAATTGCAATCATTTATATCTAGCCTTTAGAGAAAAAGGTACACATGAAAGGGAAATACATTGTACAATACATTATATTTCATTTGCTGTGCATAAACATCTCATGTGCACCTTGCTGTAAAGGCCAGTTATAAAATTGGGGTGGTTGCCATTTTTGTTTCTTCTTCTTCTTCTTCTTTTCTGTTTACTTCTTCCAAGGAGTACACACACACATATACAGTAAAACCTTGGATTGCGAGCATAATTCGTTCCGGAAACATGCTTGTAATCCAAAGCACTCTTATATCAAAGCAAATTTCCCCATAAGAAATAATGAAAACTCAGATGATTCGTTCCACAACCATTTATTCATAAGTCAATGTGATAGGCTGTGTAACCATAAAATGTCCATCCACAAATGGCGCCTCCACGGGGGGATTAGAAGCAAAATCCAGCAGGAGCTACAGAGTATAAAAGAGAAGAGAGGCGCCTCTAAGTGCAGCAATATGGTTACATTTAATGAAGATTCAATATTTAGCAACTCACATGGTTGATGATTAAAACAGGCACATCCAAGTATCCAGGCATCAGGGGTAAAGGTGTCCACATAGATCATCCTCTGCACCGCCGGCTCTTACCACTGTCAGTCTGCAGTCAAGACCGGGAAGACTACCCTGCGGTAGAGCGATCTGAAAGCAAGGCTTGAATCGCTCGTGGAGCGCAGTGTGGAAGGGATGACATCAAGGACAGTGCAGAGAACAGTATGTGAACAGCTTTACCCTGGATACTTGCATACTTAGATGTGCCTGTTTTAATCATCAACCATGTGAGTTGCTAAATGTTGTTCCTTCATTAAATGTGACCATATTGCTACACTTAGAGGCGCCTCTCTTCTCTTTTATACTCAGTTGTGACGTGACGCTACTTGTATATCAAATCAAAATTTATAAAAAAAATTTGCTTGTCTTGCAAAGCGCTCTCAAACCAAGTTACTCTCAATCCAAGGTTTTACTAATATATATATATATATATATATATATATATATATATATATATATATATATATATATATATATATATATATATATATATATATATATATATATATATATATATATATATATACACACACACACACACACACATACATATACACACACACATACACATACACACACACACAAATTCAGATGGCTAAAGTGGCTGGAGTGAAGAATGAGGTAAAGTCCTCTTATATACAGCAGGTGGTGCATTAAAACCTACTGTATATACTAGATCAGCGATTGAGGTATGCCAAAGCCAAAAATGATAGAAAAAATGAAAAAAAATTAATATGAATCCACATAGTATCCACATACTACCAATAACCCAGACATTTTCTTGACTGACTTCCCAGCACAGGTAGCAAATAAACCATTTAGGAGCAGGACACTTCTGTATGCTGAGAACCGATTTTTAAAGTACACAGTCTGAGTCATATAATCCTTTTTCACACTATAGAACAGTGAATATAATCTGTACTTTGTTGTGACACACATAAGCTCATTTAGTGGGAGTGCGCTTGTGTATGGCTGCCAACTTTTCTCCAAAAAAGCACCACACAGTAATTTGTATATTGATCAAGCTAGGAAAGTACCAAGACTGGAGCTGTAAAGCTCAACTTATTTTTACAGGTTTAGCAGAGTCAGTCTTCACCACTGTCCAGAATCCCAGCCACACTCCCAATAATAACAGGCCAGGCTTTATTATCAATGTGTGTCACTGGTCCAGGTCAACAAAAGTTTTAGGGCTCTTTTACAAGGTCCGCCCCCGTAGGCGGATCCGTGCTAGTCAGCAGGGGATCGTAAACACAGATCCCCGCTGGGCAGGAAGGTGACAGCGGTGTTAGAGCCCCATGCATCTCTATGGGGGAATCAGAGAGAGCGGACCGCCTGTCCTCTCTCATCCGATCCCCTGGACGGATGGAAAATAGGGTTTCCATCCGTCTGGATTTCACGGACAGGATCGGATACGGATGGCAGTGGACATGTCTCTGCTGACATCCGCTGCCCCATAGGGATGCATGGAGGATCCGATCAGATCCGCCTAAAAAACTGACAGGCGGATCTGATTGGATCGCTTGTGTGAAAAGGGCCTTAGGCAGGTGTATAAATATGTCAAGTAAGAAAGCTTTCAAAAATATAGATTTAAATCTTTACTCCCCCCCCCCCTTTGCCCCCTCCAAAAAAAAAAAATACATTTTTGCTTTTGGGTTTAGTACCAATTTAAGAGAGTCTGTTTTCCACACTTGGTGCGATTGCCTGGTCCGAACCCGAGTTCGATTGCTCCCCCCCTCCCCCTGCCCCCGATGGACTGTGTTCACATTTGATTTTTGTATCTGAACCGCAGTACACTTGTGTCATCAAGCTTCAGCTGGCGAGTAGTCATGTTGCTTGGCAACCGCTGTAAACGAGAAGGTGCCAAAATGGATAGAATTGCTTGCTTTGGTGGTACTATTGCGTTCTCATCAGCAGCGAAACGTACTGGAGTTCACATGAACTGTACCCCAGACCACCCTTTTTTAGTGGACTCGGGTACGTTTCCCTAGTTCAAAGACAGTGTTCACATCATCAAAAAGAACCAAATTTCGACGTCAATCGAACCCGGGTGCGCACCAAAAGTGCTAAGGTGAAAACGCCCTTAGGGGTCATCCCTGGCTTTAATGCTTGAGTCACAGACCATTAACCACTTGCCGACTGCCGCAAGTACATTGTGACGAGACCAATCTCGCCACTGGGCGTTGGAGAAGCCTGGTTGCTTGCCTCCTGCAATATGACTATGGACCTCTGCAATATGACTATGGACCTAGGGGCTTTTACCCCTTTAAGACTGTATTTGGGCATGAAAACGTGCCTGCGGTTGGTCAGAAAAGGACTTCCATCTAACTTTTTAACCCCTGGAGGGATTTCTATGATTTTTGGTTATGTTTGCATTTGAAGTATGCTGATTCTGAAAATTTAAGTTTTATTTGAATGTGATGCATATTTTAGAAGTTATGAAAATGTTGCTTTTGGTCTGAGGTGGCTTTGCATTCACCTATTGTCAGGTGTGCTAAGTATTCCTGTTCCATTCTTACATGCTAATGACCTTGCATTGTTCTGGACAGGTGGCTAGATAATTAGTTTAGTGTTATTTTGTGCCTGTTTACAAATCTATCTGCATATGCTAATGCAATGAGACTCACATTACCTGTTGTGTATATAATGGGTTTGTGTGGATTTAATAAACAGTTCTAAGTCAGACCACTGCTTGAACCTCACACGGAGCCTTGTCTCGTTCTTGGGGGGGATTCACTGTATGCTGTTGGAGACTGATTGCTAGGAGTGTAAGCTGATGTATGCTTTTCCTGTTCGTCTGCTAGCAGCTATTCGTGAGGTTCCAGGTCGGAGTGCTATTTTGTATGCAGTTCGGGAGTTTGGTGTCCTGCAAGTAGCTGTGCCTGTCTCTCAGAAAGGGGCATATCGCCTAAACGGATTTTAACCCCTTGACTGCTGTAACAGTCCGTTACATACATTTACTGGGGCGGTCAGCCCCTCCCGGGCAAAGTGACGTAGTACTACGTCGCTAGCCCAGGAGCCTGTAGGGGGCGAGCGTGCTCCGCCGGAGGCGCGCTCCCGCCCCCGCTCGTTCCCCGCCATCCCTGCACGTGTGACCGGCGGCTCCGATGTCCGCCAGTCACTCGCTATCTCCCGGTGGAGAGGGAGAAAGGCAAGCGGCTAATGTAAACAAAGCCGCCTGTCATTCTCCCTGGCGTAACAGCAGAGATCATACGATCCTGCTATGTAGGATCGTATGTCTCTGTGGTTACATCAAAAGCCACACCCCTTGACAGTTAGAAGCACGACCCTAGGGACACACTTAACCCCTGCATCTCTAATAAAGTTAACCCCTTCCCTGCCAGTGTCATTTTTACAGTAACAGTGCATATGTATAGCACTGATTACTGTAGTAATGTTACTGGTACCCCCAAAAGTGTCAAAAATGTCAGTCAAGGGTCTGATCTGTCCGCAGCAATGTCGCAGTCCCGCAAAAAAAAAAAACAACATAAATCTTTCCCTTAGTTAGTAAACACAATAACTTTTGCGCAAACCAATCAAAATACGCTTATTGTGATTTTTTTTTTACCAAAGATATGTAGCAGAAAACAAGTTGGCCTAAAATATTAAACAATTTAAATTTTTACATTTGTTTGGGAATTTCATATTAAAAAAAATGTGAAAAATATTGTTATTTTTTCAAAATTGTCGCTCTTTTTTTGTTTATAGCGCAAAAAGTAAAATCGCACAGGTGATCAAATAGCACCAAAAGAAAGCTCTGTTTGTGGGGAAAAAAAGGACGTAAATTCCATTTGGGTGCAGCGTCGCACGACCACGCAATTGTCCATTAAAGTCACGCAGTGCCCGAATCGCAAAATAGGCTCTGGTCTTTGAGCAGCCAAATCCTCTGGGGCTTAAGTGGTTAACAAGGATGCATCCAACTCCTGTTATGCACCACAAATATTAAAGTCAGAGGGTCAGCGTGACAGTCAAACAGAATTTTTATATATTAAAAAAAAAAAAATATGCAAGTTTGTGATGTGTGTACAATCTGATTACGGTTTAGAAATTAGATGCATTTTTTTCCATATTACACCAATAAATTCTATTACCTTTTCAGAAAAGGATACAATGCTTTCTCAGGTAGGGAAGCAGCAAGACCTCCGGATCAGCATTTTTTTCCACTATCTAGGCAAGAAAGAATTAAAAGAGGACATTTCTATAATGCATCAAATTTAGGGGCCACTTTATTAGATATTAAAGTGTTAGCTTTTTCACTAAAATGTTCAATTCATATACCTAAATACTGCATTGATAATTTTAATGTAATATTTTACCACTGCAAGACCTTTATTTCCCTTAAATCAGCATTTAACCTTCACCTCTCACAAAAAAAAAAAAAAAAAACAAACACACACACACCACACAGACATGCACAATTATACTAGTTACACAAATAAATAGTTGTAATCATAAAAATAAAAAAATTCAGCGCAACTGTATGTAATAATAATAATAGAAAGCTGCTATGCACTAAAGGATCAATAAACCAAAAGTCCCAATAACAAATAGATCATAAAAAAATAGCAAATAACTGACTTAAAATTTGCATGTCACCACCATTATTGGAAATATTACAGGATTTCTTAAACCCCCAATTGCATCTAGAGTTTTCAGGGAGAAAGGTGAAAAAAAAAAAAAAAAAAAAGCACCATCTGACCTTTAAGCCTCGTACACATGCACCGATTGTTGGCCGACCGATCGGCTGACTTTTGTCCAGTGTTGTTGTGTTGGTTGAAATTCGGCCAACAACCAACTTCAGAAGTGATGTCACGTGATGGTTTACTTTCCGTGTGTTTTTTCTTCTTTGAGCATGCCTAGTCTTGCTCATCAGATTTTTGTCTGCCGAAATCTGTACTGACTGACGAACAATCGGCCGTTCTGTTGACGGCCAACAAAAATTTTATAGCATGCACACCAGATTTTGTTCGGCCGAAAAGTCGCAGTCGGTTGTTGGAAGCATCATACTAACAAGCCTACAATCGGCAGATTGGACGTTGGCCGAAAATTTACGGCCAACAATCGGTGCGTGTGTACGAGGCTTTAGTCTGGACATAAACAGCCCAATTAACGTAGGTGAGAGCAAACTTTTTTTTTTTTTTTTAAGTTTTGGATAGAGAGGGAAAGATTAGACGCTTTGGCTATACATATAAACACACACACACACACACACACACACCTTAAAAAAAAAAAAAAAAAAAAAAAGGGGGGAAACCAAACCAACCAGTATTCTCCATTTAAAGAACCATGCATTTTTAAATGTGCTGCATCCAACAAAATCCCTTTCAATTTGACAGCGCAACCAAGTCGCCCCATAAAACACACAGTGCTATCCTTTTTTGCATTACGAAATGAAGGGTACCACAAATTTAAGAAGCCATTAAAAAATGCATTATAGTACAAAGGAGATTTTCTAGAACTTAGTCAAGCTAGTAAAATCACTACTGGTTAGTAACATGGTTGCATTTAATTTCTAGACCAATTACACTTGTATCACCTATTAGTATTTATCGCAATGTTTTATTCATATGCAGCTAACCCCAGAAGGAGAGCAATTTACAGCAAAATAGATCTGGAGACAATAGTCAAGTTGGAGAAAAAAATTGCAAAGAACTTTATGCACAAAAAACTATTTTAGATAATAGCTCCTATATCTGCAGCTCTTTATATTTTAGGAACGCCTTCAGAAAAAGGGGAACTAAAAAGCTTGTGGACCATGGCAAGAAAAAAAAAAAAAAAAAAAAAAAAAAAACACATACAACAAACCTACACACACACACACACACACACACCTTTCATTGATTTGATTTTTATACAGTTAAACTAGGATATAGCTGTAGTCTGATATTTATACAAAAATCTTGAAATTTCATTTTCTTTCCAAGTTTTTTTTTTTTATAAACAAACCTGTAATAAAACATATTTTGTGCACATTATCAGGATGTCATTTCTGCCTTAATTAGTGTCCATTACTATTAAAGTGTTGATTTCAATTACTGACCTTTTTTCCATTCACATAGAAAATCAGATCATCTGAAGCCTGTGGGGGAGCCATCAGTATTCTATCCAGCTTTGCAAAGATTAGTTGTAGAATGAATTCCAAGCCTCAGCAAGCTTTCTTCTACTAACCCAAAGAAACCAGAGGCAGAACTATTTTGTAAGTCTGTAAACTCACCAAACTGGTTATCACGTTTCAAGACCTGTCAAATATATATTTACTTCTAAATTGTGTTGTAATTTGACATGACTTACCAAAAGCAATAGAAAAGCCTGCGGGAGTTCAGAGCAGAATCTTGCTGGTTTAGGTGATTAATAATCTTCACAGACAACAGGTGACTTATTAAGCTATTTGTTAATTAATGGAGTAGTCCTGTAGGCTGCTTTCACAGAGGAGGTTTTCAAGCGCTTTTGCATTAAAAAAAAAAAAAAAGCGCTGAAAAGCTGCAGAAAAATGCTTCCCTTTAAAATCAAGGAATGTGTTCACAAAGGGGTGGTGTACTTCTGTTGCGGTGAAAAAAATCCTGCTTGCAGCATTTTTGGAGGATGTTTGGTGAGCTAAAAACAATGCACCAAAAACGCACCTTCCCATTGACAGCAATGGATAGCATGGCAAAAACACACCTGCGATGCGTTTTTGGTGCGCTTTGGTAATTGAGTCACATGTCCTTTAACCACTTAACCCCCCGGAAGATTTTACCCCCTTTCTAAACAGGGGGTATTTTGCGATTCGGCACTGCATGAATTTAACGGACAATTGCGCAGTCGTTCAACGCTGTACCTAAACGAATTTGACGTCCTTTTTTTCCCCACAAACAGAGCTTTCTTTTAGTGGTATTTGATCACCTGTGTGATTTTTTGATCATGCGCTATAATCAAAAAAAGAGCGACAATTTTGCAAAAATAACAATATTTTTCACATTTTTTTCACAATTCCCCAAAAAAATTGTAAAAATCAAATTTTTTTAAAATTTTTGGCCAATTTGTTTTCTGCTACCTATGATTGGTAAAAAAAAAAATCACAATAAGCATATTTTGATTGGTTTGCGCAAAAGTTATTGCGTTTACTAACTACGGGAAAGATTTTTGTCATTTTTGTTGTTTTTTTTTTTTAACGAGTAATGGCGGCGATATGCGTTTTTTTTTTTTGCAGGAGTGTGACATTGCGGCAGACAGATCGGACCGTTGACTGACATTTTTGACACTTTTGGGGGTACCAGTGACATTACTACAGTAATCAGTGCTATACATATGCACTGTTACTGTAAAAATGACACTGGCAGGGAAGGGGTTAACTTTATTAGACATGCAGTGACTATGTGTGTCCCTAGGGGCGTGCTTCTTACTGTGCAGGGATGTGGCTGTGTGTGTAACAGCACAGATCAACGGTCCTACATAGCAGGACCGTTAGATCAGTGCTTTTACACAGGGAAGAATGACAGGTGACTTTGTTTACATTAGCCGCCTGCCTTTCTCCCTTCACAGCGGACGATCGCGAGTGACCGGCCGACCACGCTCGGAGGTGTCCGTGAACAAGCCGAGGCTGGAGCGCGCCTCCGGCGGCGCGCACCCGCCCGCTATTGGTTCCCAGGCTAGTGACGTACTGATACGTCACTTTGCCTGGCCGGGGCTGACCGCCGCAGTATATGTACTTGCGGCGGTTGGCAACCGGTTAAAAACTGTGCTGCAAATGCAGTAAAATCACATATGCATTTTTGCCACGTTTTTGCAGTGGATCAGTGTAAAAGCAGCCTTAAAGAGAACCTATCATGAGAAAAGCATTAAAGCTTTGATGAATTGTTAATGTGCTAGGTGCCTGGCGGTCACAGTGATTACATTTTTTAAACTCTGTTTGGATTAGGGTTGCAACCTCATCTCTTTAAACCACGCACATTAATTACACAGGTTCTGTGGCTGATTAAGGTGGTAATTAAACTCGCTTGGTGGGTATGTAGATAATGACGTCTAACATTTCTGATCTTTATACTTGTTCCGGGTCAGTGATTCGGAATGATTTGTGGTTTAAAGTGTTACTAAACCCACAACTGTAAAATCAGTCTGGAAATGCAGTAAAACGGAAAATTCCTATCATACTTACCGTAATTTTCCTTTCCTGGTGGTCTCCATGGCAGCCTACGTGTGGGTTAACCCCGCCTCCTCTCCAATGGTATAGGACCCCCCTCTATAAGTTTCAGCTTGCAGGCACAGCCAGTGTTCCATATCTTAGCCGAATCCAAGACCAGAGGGTGGGAACTCCGGCTGCCATGGAGACCACCAGGAAAATTACGGTAAGTATGATAGGAATTTTCCGTTTTCCTGGCAGTCTCCATGGCAGCCTACGTGTGGGAAATAACTAGCCCAAACCACACGGGTAGGAATGTTTCAAATCAAATTTTACTTCAAATTATTAGCAGACAAAACAGTCAAGCCAAAATGAACTGAAGATAAGGAGGCTGGCTCCACACAATAATGTGTCATAAACGTATTTACAGAAGACCTGGAAGCCGCTCTGCAGACTACTTCTGGTGCAACATGATGTGATGCCGCCCAGGACGTTGAGATACTTCTCGTTGAGTGGGCTGTCACCGCCTCCGGAGGAGCCAAACCCTCTACACAGTAAGCTCGCTGAATTGCAGACACAATCCAGGCTGCAATGGACCTTGACGAGGCCCGCTTTCCTCTATTTTTGCCTGAGAAAAGGACGAAGAGATTATCCGATTGTCTGAAAGAAGACGTTGACTGAAGATATTCCATTAGAGTCTTCCCTACATCCAAGGGATGAGGTTCATTATCCTCGGAAGATCGAAAGGTAGGAAGCACAATCTCCTGGTTTTCATGAAAAACCGATGATACCTTCGGATTGGAATTGAGCATCGGAATTAGGACTACTCGATCCGGAAAGAACGTGAGAAAAGGTTCTTTATGACCAAGGGAACTGATCTCAGACACCCTTTTGGCTGAAGTGATTGCCACTAAAAAGGCTGTTTTAATGGTAAGATCTCTGATGGAGTCCGACAAACTAGTTCTTGAAAGGACGTTAAGGACAAGGGAAGGTCCCATTTCGGGAACCTTGGCTTCCTCTGAGGTCTGAGTCTGACCGCACCTTTGAAGAATTGTTGTATAAGTACATGCTTGGCCCAGGAGAACCCTGAGAACACCGATAAGGCTGATATTTGCACCCTGAGAGTCCCAACTGATAGAGATTTATCCAGACCTGCTTGAAGGAACTTCAGGACTTCTTGAACTCCAAAATTCAAGGAAGGATTTCCCTCCGGGTACGTGAATTCCAAGAATCTAGACCAGACTCTGCAGTAAACTCTGTTCGTGCTGGGTCTTCTGGAGTTCATTAAGGTAGGGATTGCCCCAGGAGGGCATCCGAGTGACTCCAACCTCTCCCTCTCAAGAACCAGACCGTTAACCTGAGTAAGGCGGGGCAGAGGTGTAATGTTGTTCCCTGCGAGAGAAGGTCTGGTTTGAGGGGCCCTGCTGAATTCCCATCTGTCGGTCAGAGCATCCGTTCCGCAGGCTCGGTGACTCTTGCTGCGTGTGAAGTACCGGTCCAGCTTGTGGTTGCATGGAGATGCAAAAAGGTCTACTTCGGGTGAGACACCTAGGGACAGAATCCACTTGAATGAGTCGATGTGGAGAGACCACTCGTTGTGATTTAACTGAACTCTGGAAAGGAAATCTGCCTGGACATTCTGTGGCCCCGGAATGTAGGCCGCCGAGATGTTGGACAGATGGGCTTGGGCCCATGTCATGATTGGGTCTACCTCCTGAAGAAGGGAGAGACTCCTGGTTCCGCCCTGTCTTTTCACATAAGCCACTGCCGTGGTGTTGTCCATTCGAAGAAGTACGGATTTGCCTTCTATTAGATGGTGGAAAGCTTGAAGAGCTAGAAAAGCCGCACGAAGCTCCAGGACGTTGGAAACCGGGGAGTGGGCTTGTGGAGGCCATTTCCCTTGAGCCACCTCTGCCATGCAATGGGCTCCCCAGCCAGAGTTGCTGGCGTCGGTTGTAATGATGACCCACGTGATGGGAACTAGAGAATGGCAATTGAGCAGGTTCTTGCGTTGGAGCCACCATAATAAGCTGCTCCTCATGCTGTGGTAAATAAAGATACACTGCTCGCGGTCTTCTGGATTCCACTGCCGAAGGAAGCCCCTTTGAAAGGGCTGCATTCGCCACAGGGCCCACTTGACCATAGGGGCCGTCGAGACCATAGTGCCGATGATCTTGAAACACTGGGATGCTGTCAGAAAAGAGGAGGAGAGGGCTGGAAAGATCCTCTCCCGAACCACCGGAATTTTCTCTAGAGGCAGAGAAAGTGTATTCTGAACGGTGTTGAATTGAGCCCCTAGATAGACCAGATGTTGAGAGGGCTCCAGATGACTTTTTTGAAGATTCAACAACCATCCGAACTCCATGAGAGTTGTGGTGACCAGGTCCCTGTGGGACAAAAGTTGATCCCTGTCTTGTGACAACAGTAGAACTGGAAGTGTCGATGTTCTACAACGGAGGTACTTGTGGAAGTTTACTGCTATAGGCACATGGAAATACGCCTCTTTGAGATCTATTGACACTAGCCAGTCTCCTGGAAGCACTGCTTTCTGGATGGTAGATAAGGTCTCCATTTTGAACTTTTCATTCTTGATGAACCTGTTGAGATAGGTGAGATCTATCACAGGGCGCCAAGATCCATTCTTCTTCTGTACTAGAAAGAGGGGCGAATATACGCCTTGGAATCTTTCCTGCACGGGCACCGGAACTATTGCGCCCTGAGCTACCAAAGTGCTTACATAGTCGAGCAAAACACCTCTTTTCTTGTCCTGAGAAGGCTAGCGAGTGGGAATGAATCTGGACACGGGATCTGTTGAGAAAGTCCATGTGTGTCCTGTGGACACTGTCCTGATGGTCCAGAAGTCTGAGATTGAGGCCGCCCAGACATGCCGAAAGCGGAGCAGGCGTGCCCCCACCTGGCATGTCTGAATGGGCCCAATCTCAAAAGGACTTTGAGGTTTCTTGTCCGGAAGGTGCTGAGCCTCTGACCGGCTTACGAGAGGAAGCTCGGCTACTTTTCCAATTTCTCCTGTAATCTCGCCCAGGCCTATATGAGCGGGCATCCTTTGATCGCTCTGCAAACTGCTTTCTTGGTTGCTGCTTCTTAGGGCCAAAGAGGCGCCTATCTTGGGGAAGGAGACCTGACTTTCCACCCGTCACTTTAGTAATTGCATTATCCAATTTGTTCCCAAATAAAGAGGATCCTTCAAAAGGGATTTTGCACCAAGCCTGTTTAGATGCTGGGTCTGCCAGCCAGGGACGCAACCACAGGGCCCGTTTGGCTGTGACAGAAGCCAACATGGATCTGGATAAGAGACGTAACACATCAATGGATGCTTCTCCAAGAAACACAGAAGCTAACTTCAATTCCTGAACAGGAGAGTTCTCTACTGCATCTTCAGACACATTCCTTAATTTTAGTTCAACATCAGAAACCCAGGTTTCCATGGCCTTAGACATGGCTGCTAGTGCTAGCACAGGTTTACAAGCCGCACCGGCTGTGATATAAAATCCAGGTCCATTTTCCTATCCAGAGGGTCTTTAAAGGACACCGCATCGTCCAGCGGGAGTGTAACGTGTTTTGCTAGTCTGGAAACTGCAGCATCAACTAGAGGAGCTGATTCCAGGTGACTGACCTCTTCTGGTTTAAAGGGATACAACTTAGACAATTTGGAGGATAAGGAGGTCTTGCTATCCCCTTTACTCCACTCTTCTAGGATGACATCCTTCAATTCTGAAAGGAGAGGAAAGTTTAGCCGCTCTTTCTCCAAATGTTTGAAAAACCTTCTCTGTTTTACTTGTGGGGTACTGGGATCTTCCCATTTCAGAGCCTCTTTGACTGCTCTTATGAGAGGTGAAACAAGGGCAAAATCAAAACCCCCAACTGCACCTTCCTCTTCTTCCGAATCGCTTTCTGAGGATTTCCCGGAAGTGAAGCTTGGCTGAGAGGGACCTTGCTCATCAAGAGCATCAGCAGGAGAGCTGGGAGTAGCAGGCCCAGGTGTGGGACTAGCACCCCACTCTTTCATGGATTGCTGGACAATCCGTTTCACCAGGGATTCCAATCTCTGATCTTCAGACTCTCTTTCACCAGATGCATGAGCGAAACAGGGCTCGCAAAGGGACTTGTCCTCCGGGACATGCGCCCCACAACCCCAACAGGCTCTCTGGGCCGTATGGCTACTGTGGCGGTGTGTGCGGTGTCTGGAGGAGGAATGTGAGCGTCTCCTCTCATGCCTGCTCCCTGATGGAGACTCACTGCGTCTTGACCTTGAAGATGATTCTCTTCGTGGCCTGACAGGGTCTCTTTCTTGATCAGACCTGGAGGAGCTGGGAGAAAGAGAAAATCCAGGAAGACACAGGATTTAGCCATGAATCATGAGCCAGCATCCCTCCCTTCATATCAGCTAAATGTACTAAAATGTACCAGCACTCACCTGTTGTGAGAGGGCTGGCCACAAGAGGGCGGTGAAGCAGGATCCATGTTTCAGGCAAAACCAAAAACTCACTAGGAAGTAGAGCATACAGCGGATCACTACAAGGCAATAAGGAACATTCAGGTGTTGTCCTAATATGCATCCAACCGCTCCCCCCCCCCCCCTGCACACCGCCAAAAGGTATGCAGCATCCGGTCCCCACATACCTGGTATTCACACGGACAAGGTACCGGGAAGACGTCGCTATGCCCACAGTGCATTCCCAATTGCCTTGGAGCTGACAGGCGTTTAAATTTTCGCGCCAGGATGACGTCAGCGACGGCCGGCCGTGATCGCAAGTGCGTATGCGCAGACCGGGCCTCGCTTCTGATCGCGGCCAAGTGCGCACGCGCAGGCAGCGAGCGGAGCTCCATTACCACACAGCGCATGCATCCGCCGGACTGAGCGGAGGGGGAGCAGGAAGGAGATGGCTGGAACGCACGGAGCGTTCCAGCCGCCATTGGGCCACCAGGGATAGCAAAGAAAGTAGTTTGAGACAAACAAACATAACAAAAACACTGCCATGGAGGAGACAAATCTTCAGACCCTGTCAGGATATCCGTCGGCCATCCAAAGCACCGCACAGTTATCAGTCAAAGGGGATTTTGAAATGTCACTCACCCGCCCATGGCTGGGCCCTGGACATAGACACCGACTTTTCATTCTGAGGTAAGCCGACCAAATTCCAACAGGAAATAATCCAAATAGGGTCCTTGGAGGAGGACAAAAAAGGAACACTGGCTGTGCCTGCAAGCTGAAATTTATAGAGGGGGGTCCTATACCATTGGAGAGGAGGCGGGGTTAACCCACACGTAGGCTGCCATGGAGACTGCCAGGAAAGCATGCTTATTACACTCACTGTGGACCCTAAGGGTTTTTTTCTTGTGCATTGTGTAAAAAGGCTGTTTGATCCTGTTTTCTCTGATCCTCCCTTTCTTCCACTGTCCCCAATCCATCTCTTGATAGTACAGGGCCTTGGGGGGGCAAGCTGCACATGCTTAGTTTGGTGTGTATTGCTAGAGGAGTTTTTTTTTTTCTTGGGAAAGTGCAGGTGATCAGCACAATCAGCACCATCCAGACAGGAGGTCAGGGGTCCTGTAGCCGCATATAAAAGTCAAAGGAGAATGAAAACTCTTCCTACAAGCTTTAACCAGACACTAATAGAAGTCACAAGACTGCTATATACTGCTAATTAGGGATGATCGAACTTTTCAAAAGTTCGGTTCGACCAGAACACCCGAACTTCCCAAAAGTTCGGCCCGGATTTCAAAACCCCATTGAAATCAATGGGACCCGAACTTCGGTAATCAAAAAACACCATTTTGAAGCCCTAAAACCCAATAAATGCCCCTAAAACGTGCCTAGGGTTCTGGGTCATGCCCCAGAGACTATTAATCACACAAAAAAAGTTCTTAAAAATTGTCATTTTTGATAGAGAGCCAATTATTGAAAAAATTATTGAAAAAAAAAATAAGATTTCTTTGGATTTAGTGTCTGTGGGGTCTAAAAAGTGTACCTGTGAAGTTTCAGCTCTGTAGCATGTCCAGAACCAGAAAAAAAGATAGTTTGTATTAGAATTAGTATAGAACAGGGATATGGCTTCGCTATTTTCACACCTTGCCGGTTTTGTAGCAAGCGTTTTTTTGGGCATTTTTTGGGGGTTATTGGAGGCAGGCATAACATCAGAACTTCTGTGTAGGGGTATATATACCCACACACACACTTATATGTATATATACACATATATAGGTGTGAAAGTAGCAAAACACTCTACTTGCGCTAATAAAATAATTAACACCCACATGGCTTCTCTCCTTTCACACCTATATATGTGTATGTGTATATATACATATAAGTGTGTGTGTATATATATACCCCTATACACAAGTTCAGATGTTTTGCCTGCCTCCAAAGACCCACAAAAAATGCCCAAATGCCATTTTTTTTGGGCATTTTTTGTGGGTCTTTGGAGGCAGGCAAAACATCTGAACTTCTGTATAGCTGTATATATACACACACACTTATATGTATTTATACACATATATAGGTGTTATAGGAGCGGAGCCATATGCCTGTTAATTATTTCATTAGTGCAAGCATAGGTTTCTGCTACTTTCACACCTATATATGTGTATGTGTATATATGCACACATGTGTGTGTGTATATATACCCTATACAGAAGTTCAGATGTTTTGCCTGCCTCCAAAGACCCCAAAAAAATGCCCAAAAAAACGCCTGCGCCAAAAAAAAAAAAAAAAGGCCCAGGTGTGTTATTGCAGGCGTTTTTTTTGGGCATTTTTTTGGGGTCTTTGGAGGCAGGCAAAACATCTGAACTTCTGTATAGGGGTATATACACACACACACTTATATGTATATATACACATATATAGGTGTGATAGGAGCGGAGACATATGCCTGTTAATTATTTCATTAGCGCAAGTATAGTGTTCTACTTACTTTTACTAGTGTGTATATATACCCCTACACAGAAGTTCAAATGTTTTGCCTGCCTCCAAAGACCCCAAAAAAATGCCCCAAAAAAACGCCTGCAATAACACACCTGGGCGTTTTTTTTTGGCGCAGACGTTATTTTGGGCATTTTTTGTGGGTCTTTGGAGGCAGGCAAAACATCTGAACTTCTACACACACACTTATATGTATTTATACACATACACACATATAGGTGTGCAAATAGCAGAACCCTATGCTTGCGCTAATGAAATAATTAACAGGCATATGGCTCCGCTCCTATCACACCTATATATGTGTATGTGCATAAATACATATAAGTGTGTGTGTATATATACCCCTATACAGAGGTTCAGATGTTTTGCCTGCCTCCAAAGGCCCCAAAAAAATGACAAAAAAAAACCGCCTGCAATAACACACCTGGGCGTTTTTTTTTGGCGCAGGCGTTTTTTTGGGCATTTTTTTGGGGTCTTTGGAGGCAGGCAAAACATCTGAACTTCTGTATAGGGGTATATATACACACACACTTATATGTATTTATACACATACACCTATATAGGTGTGATAGGAGCGGAGACATATGCCTGTTAATTATTTCTTTAGCTCAAGCATAGTGTTCTGCTACTTTCACACCTATATATGTGTAAGTGTATATATACATACATGTGTGTGTATATATACCCCTACACAGAAGTACAGATGTCATGCCTGACTCCAAACATGTCCTCAAAAAAGCCCTATAAACGCCTGCAGCAAAAAGCAGGATGACAGGCGAGAAGCCATATCGCTGTTCTGTAAGTGTTCTAAGAGAAACGATCTTTTCTCTATAGCAGTCACCCTGACATGGAAGGGTTTGGTCACCCTGCCATAGCAGTCAGAGTCAGTTCACCCTACACTACACTACGGTCACCCTGGCACTTAACACATTCCCTACAGAAACTAGATTTTTGAATCTAACTAAAGTGGAAAATAGCACCCTAACTACACTAGATATCCCTTTCCTCACACTAATAATTGCTAAATGACACTTTTATTTTTCAATAGTTTTTATTGAAAATCTTTCAATACAACATACAAGAATGCAAGAAACATTGCAAAGAAATATTGTTCCAAGTAAAGAATGACATAGAACAGCCAACCGCAACGAATCTGCGTCAATAACAACCAGACAGAAATAGCAAAACATGGGGTCATCATAATAACAGCAGTAGGTGTCAATTAGTCATCAACTAGATCTAGGTTTAAATTCAGGGTAGAGCAGGCGTAGGTAAAGGGTGGTACCATTGTGACCAGGGTTGCCACAAGGAGAGGGACCTTTGATAGTTCCCTCCGCTCGAGGCAAACATCAGTTCATACATACTGTGGGTGTGTACCATGTCCAGGACTTCGTGTAATGAGGGGGGTTGCGTCCGTTTCCAATTCCTTGTAATGGACAATCTAGCTGCCAAAAGAACATGGGTGACTATGTGTCTAAGAGCAGGGGAAAATGTTTCTATGGTGATATTAAGCAAGGCGAGAGCCGCGGTGGGTGTGACCACGGATTTCGTGATTTCAGAGATCGTATGAAAAACATCTTGCCAGTATGTACGGAGAGACGGGCAGTCCCATAGAATGTGGTAAATGTCGCCCAGGTGCCCGCAGTTCCTCCAACATAGTGGAGAAGAGTGCCTATAGAATTTCGCCAATTTGGTAGGTGTTAGGTGCCAGCGAAGTGTGATTTTAATTGTTTGCTCCCATAAAGCCGAGCATTTGGTGTGTTTATATGCATGTCTCAGTGCTGTTTGCCATTGAGCTGTAGTGAACGATTGGTGGAGATCCGCCTCACATTGAAGAAGAGGACGCGATTTGGTAAATGTGGATTTGTCTTGTAAGGTCTGGTATATCAGTGATATGCCTCTAGAGGCAGCAGATGGGTTGAGTAGGAAATGCCATACAGTGCTTGGTAGTCTGTAACATGGTGTCGGTAAGGTAGAGAGAAGATGCTTAAGTCTGATATAGGAAAAGAGTTCAGATGCAGGAAGATGGTATGCGTGTTGAAGGGACGAAAAGGATTTCAGCTTCGTATCGTGGAACAAATGTTGTATTGTTAGTATGCCCCGTGCTTTCCAAGCTGTAAGGGAAATATCAGGAATCAGTAGGGTGAGTGTTTCCAAAGGTAACGGTGGAGACATCAAGTTAGGGTTTTTCTCTGTCATGATCAGCAATTTACGCCATACTACCAATGATGCTACCATCGGGGGAGAGAAGGAAGTTGGGATTTTAGGACCATATGGGGCGCAGAGAAGCCAGATCCGCAGGGGCACGTGAGGAGTTTGAGAGGATTCGATCTGCCCCCAGCTAGTGCTGAGTGTAGAGCAGAACCATTCTTTAAGTTGGGTTGTCAGCGTGGCGTGGTAATAGTCGCGAAAGTCTACATACCCAGCTCCACCCGTGAATCTATGTTTGGCTACGATCGAATGTGCGCAACGTGATTTCTTATGCTGCCACATATATGCTCGTAAAGTGGATTGTAGGGACACGAAGTACGAGTTGGGAAGAGGGATAGGTAACGTGCGGAATAAATATAGCAATTGGGGGAGAATCATCATTTTAAACGCCGCAAGTCTACCCGACCAGGAGAATTCATGGTTTTGGAGTTTTTGAAGGTCAGAGTGTAGGGTTGAGCGGACACCTAGATGTCCGTGTTCGACGGGTTCGGCCGAACTTTAAAAAAAAGTCCGGGTCCGTGTCCCGGACTTTTACCGAACTTTTCCCGGACACCGAACCCCATTGAAGTCAATGGGGACCCGAACTTTAAGGCACTAAAATGGCTCTAAAACACCAAAGGAAAGGGCTAGAGTGCTGCAAATGGCAGCAAAACGTAATTAAGAGCATGGCAAGTGCTCTGCAAACAAATGTGGATAGGGAAATAACTTAAAACAACAAAAAAAAACAGAAAAATAAAACAATGTTCTTCTTCATCTCTGAAGGACGAGGCCCATATGGAGTAGGAGGGAGGTTGAGGTGGTGGTGGATGTGGCGGTGACATAGGCGTGCGCACAGGGTGTGCTGGGTGTGCCTGGGCACACCCTAATCACCTAGGGCACATAGCATTGCCAGTGAGGAGATGGGAAAGATCTCCCTGGGACCTGCTCTGCTCTATTTCTCCTTGCCTACAGGTACATGGCCCCGATACATTACTCTCCCTGCTGGCAAACACATGCATGTGTATTTCAACTTTGGGGTGCACACCTTAATGCAATAGGCTGCGCACACCTATGGGCGGTGTAGGTGGAAGCGGCGGTGGAGGAGGACCAGGGCCGGATTAACAGCATCATGGGCTTGGTGCTGAGGATTTTGAAGGGCCTTAAGGGCCGTGCCTTGCCATGCACCCAGAGGAGGAAGGGTGCAGCCATGCATGCCTAATTCAACATGGGATGCTGTCTCTGAAGCCCATAAACACATCCATGCATCGCCAACTGTCCCTCCTTGTCCGGCCTTCACGCTGTGTGGGGAGGTTCTGAGGGTGCTGCCTGGGGAAGCGAGCATAGAAGCCAGACTTCTGTGTTTACAAGTGACAGAAGAGCGGTAACAGTGAATATGGCCAACCCGGGGCCTATATAAAAGGTAGGGGCCTGGAGCTGCAGCTCCAATAGCCCCTACATTAATCTGGCCCTGAGGAGGAGGACGAGGTAGCCAACACTGCTTCTTTTCAAAAATTTTAAATGAGGGTACACCCCAAAAGAGTGAGAAAGAGCAAAAATGGAACAATGGGTGGGTAAGGTCGGTATCCATTGCTATTCTGCATAAGGTACGGAAAAGTCCCGTGGGATCCATGCCTGGTTCATTTTAATGAACGTGAGCTTGTCCACATTGTCTCTGGACAGGCGGCTGCGCTTGTCTGTTATAACGCCCCCAGCCGTGCTAAATACCCGTTCAGATAATACACTGGCTGCAGGGCACGCCAGCACCTCCAAGGCGTAAAGGGCAAGCTCAGGCCATGTGCCCAATTTGGAGACCCAGAAGTTGAAGGGGGCAGACCCGTCATTCACTACATGTAGGCGTGTGCACACATACTGCTCCACCATGTTGGTAAAATGCTGCCTCCTGCTAAGACGTTCCATCTGAGCTGCTGGTGCTGCTGTTTGTTGTGGCGTGCTGACAAAGCTTTTCCACATTTCGGCCATGCTAACCCTGCCTTCTGAGGTGCTTGCGGTGCCCTGGTTGCGTTGGCGACCTCCTCCTCCTCCTCCTCTGCCTTGTGCTTCCACTGTGGCCCCGCTGTCAGATGGGAATGCCAGCAGCATGGCGTCTACCAGCGTGCGCTTGTACTCGCGCATCTTGCGATCGCGCTCCAGTGAGTGAATTAAGGACGGTACGTTGTCCTTGTAACGGGGATCCAGCAGCGTGGCCACCCAGTAATCAGCACAAGTTAGAATGTGGGCAACTCGGCGGTCGTTGTGGAGACACTGCAGCATGTAATCGCTCATGTGTGCCAGGCTGCCCAGAGGCAACGAAAGGCTGTCCTCTGTGGGAGGTGTATCGTCCGTGTCCTCTGTATCCCCCCAGCCACGCACCAGTGATGGCCATGAGCTGGCCTGGGTGCCACCCTGCTGTGAACATGGTTCCATCTCCTCCTCCAGCTCCTCCTCCTCCTCATCCTCCTCATCCTCCAGAACTGTGCCCCTGCTGGACAATTGCGTCCCTGGCGTTTGCGTGTGCAGGAACCCACCCTCGGAGCCCCTTGCGAATGACTGCCCTGAAAGCCTTGGAAATGTTACCTCTTCATCCTCCTCCTCCTCCTCATCCTGTGCCACATCCTCTTCCATCATCGCCCGAATTGTTTTTTCAAGGAGGCATAGAAGTGGGATAGTTAAGCTGAGAACGGCGTCATTGCCACTGGCCATGTTGGTGGAGTACTCAAAACAGCGCAACAAGGCACACAGGTCTCGCATGGAGGCCCAGTTATTGGTGGTGAAGTGGTGCTGTTCCGCAGAGCGACTCACGCGTGCGTGCTGCAGCTGAAACTCCACTATGGCCTGCTGCTGCTCGCACAGTCTTTCCAGCATGTGCAAGGTGGAGTTCCACCTTGTGGGCACGTCACATATGAGGCGGTGAGCGGGAAGGCCGAAGTTACGCTGCAGCGCTGCCAGGCGAGCAGCAGCAGGGTGAGAACGCCGAAAGTGCGCACAAACGGCCCGCACTTTCTGCAGCAGCTCTGACATATCGGGGTAGTTTTTAAGGAACCTCTGCACCACCAAATTCAGCACATGCGCCAGGCAAGGGATGTGCGTCAAACCGGCTAGGCCCAGAGCTGCTATGAGATTTCGCCGGTTATCGCACACCACCAGGCCGGGCTTGAGGCTCGCTGGCAGCAACCACTCATTTGTCTGCTGTTCCATGCTCCTCCACAACTCCTGCGCGGTGTGTGGTTTGTCCCCCAAACAGGCAAGTTGTAAAACTGCCTGCTGTCGTTTACCCCTGGCCGTGCTGAAGTTGGTGGTGAAGGTGTTACGCTGTCCGGATGAGGAGGCGGTAGAGGATGAGGAAGCGGAGTAGGAGGAGTTAGGAACAGGAGGCAAACTGAAGCGCCCTGCAATCCTCGGTGGTGGAAGGACATGCGCCAAATTGCTATCCGCCTCAGGCCCATCCGCCACTGCATTTACCCAGTGTGCCGTTAGGGAGATATAACGCCCCTGACCGTGCTTACTGGTCCACGTATCCGTAGTTAGGTGGACCTTGGCACAGATGGCGTTGCGCAGTGCACACCTGATATTTTCCCCCACTTGGTTGTGCAGGGAAGGGATGGCTTGCCTGGAAAAGTAGTGGCGGCTGGGCACGACGTACTGTGGGACAGCCACCGACATAAGGTTTTTAAAACTGTGCGTCTCCACCAGACGGAATGACAGCATTTCAAAGGCCAATAATTTTGAAATGCTGGCATTCAGGGCCAGGGATCGCGGGTGGGTAGGGGGGTACTTCCTCTTCCTCTCAAGTGTTTGGGAGATGGAAAGCTGAACGCTTCCACGGGACATTGTGGAGATGGTTGTTGGTGACCCAGGTGGTGGTGTTGCTGACAGATCGTCTGTTTGCGGGGTGGCAGGTGCCGGTATCACTACAGATGTGGCTGGAGCGGCCGAGACTGCAGCAGAAGAGGAAGCAGGATGAGCCAGAGACGTTTCTTGGTTTTGAAGGTGTGTACTCCACTGCAGCTCGTGCTTTGCACTTAGATGCCTGATCATGCAGGTTGTGCTCAGGTTGAGAAGGTTTATGCCTCGCTTCAAGCTCTGATTGCACAGGGTGCAAACCACTCGTGTCCTGTCATCAGCACATTTTCTAAAGAACTTCCACGCTAGAGAACTCCTTTGAGCTGACTTTGGTGCGCTCGTTCCCTTGCTGCGTTGGGCAGTAGCGGGCGTAGTGTCTAGGGCACGGCCGCTCCGCTTCTGCACCCTGCTCCCTCTTCTGCTGTGCTGGTGGCTCTGTGCGACCACCGCCTCTTCCTCCAAACTACTCAGGTCACCTGCATGACGTTCATTCCATGTGGGGTCGAGGACCTCATCGTCCTCCACATCATCTTCCACCCAGTCTTCACCCCTGCCCTCCTTGTCGGTCTCCACAATGCTGAACGCCGCAGCAGTTGGCACCTGCGTTTCGTCATCATCGGAGACGTGCTGCGATGATCCTTGCATGTACTCATCTTGAGAAATAAGTGGTTGGGCATCGCTGCACTCAATCTCTTCCACTTCTGGGGCAGGGCTAGGTGGATGGCCCTGGGAAACCCTGCTGACAGAGTCCTCAAAAAGAATAAGAGACTGCTGTATGGCTTGGGGCTCAGACTGCTGGCCTGATTTGCAAGGGGGTGAGGTGAAAGACGGTTGGACATTGGCTGCAGGTGCCAACTCTGACCTTTCTGCAGTAGACTGGGTGGGAGACAATGTGAAGGAACTGGAGGCACTGTCAGCAGCAAACCAATCTACTATCGCCTCAACTTGTTCTGGCCTCATCACTTCTAGGGGCGTTTGATGCCCTACCAAATACTGATGCAGGTTCTGTCGCCTACTCACACTTGAGGAAGGTGTTTCACTTGTGCGTGTAGCTGGCACAGATCGACCACGTCCTCTCCTTGCAACAGGAGCTCTACCAGCAGCACCACGACCCAGGCCACGGCCCTTATTTGACGGTCTCCTCATATTTCTGTAATTTAAGATCTTGCCCTAGAAAGGTTTTTATTGAATAGCGGAATAGGAAATATGATCCAAAAAAGTGTATGTATCTCGCACGTACAAAACCACACTAGGCCCCAATTACTATTGTTTCTACCCCTAAAAGGATGGATGAGGAGTAGGAGGAGTATGGAACAGACAGCACCCTCAAATCTTCAGAAGTATGAGATGAACCCCAAAAACTTGGAAAGGTGGATCTCACACGTACCGACACAGACTATCCCGCAATTCAATTGATCCTCAAAGGTTTTTATTGAATAGCAGAATAGGAAATATGATCAAAAAAAGTGTATGTATCTCGCACGTACACAACCACACTAGGCCCCAATTACTATTGTTTGTACCCCTAAAAGGATGGATGAGGAGTAGGAGGAGGAGTATGGAACAGGCAGCACCCTCAAATCTTCAGAAGTATGAGATGAACCCCAAAAACTTGGAAAGGTGGATCTCACACGTACCGACACAGACTATCCCGCAATTCAATTGATCCTCAAAGGTTTTTATTGAATAGCGGAATAGGAAATATGATCAAAAAAAGTGTATGTATCTCGCACGTACACAACCACACTAGGCCCCAATTACTATTGTTTGTACCCCTAAAAGGATGGTTGAGCAGTAGGAGCAGGAGTATGGAACAGGCAGCACCCTCAAATCTTCAGAAGTATGAGATGAACCCCAACAACTTGGAAAGGTGGATCTCACACGTACCGACACAGACTATCTCACAATTGAATTGATCCCCAAAGGTTTTAATTGAATAGCGGAATAGAAAATATGATCAAAAAGAAAGTGTATGTATCTCGCACGTACACCACCACACTAGGCCCCAACTACTATTGTTTGTACCCCTAAAAGGATGGTTGAGCAGTAGGAGGAGGAGTATGGAACAGGCAGCACCCTCAAATCTTCAGAAGTATGAGATGAACCCCAAAAACTTGGAAAGGTGGATCTCTCTCACACGTACCAACACAGACTATCCCCCAATTTAACTGATCCCCAAAGGTTTTTGATTAAATAGCGGAATAGAAAATATGATCCAAAAAAAGTGTATGTATATCACACGTACACAACCACACTAGGCCCCAATTACTATTGTTTGTACCCCTAAAAGGCTAGATGAGGAGTAGGGGGGGTATGGAACAGGCAGCACCCTCAAACCTTCAGAAGTATGAGATGAACCCCAACAACTTGGAAAGGTGGATCTCTCTCACACGTACCAACACAGACTATCCCCCAATTTAACTGATCCCCAAAGGTTTTTGATTAAATAGCGGAATAGAAAATATGATCCAAAAAAAGTGTATGTATATCACACGTACACAACCACACTAGGCCCCAATTACTATTGTTTGTACCCCTAAAAGGCTAGATGAGGAGTAGGGGGGGTATGGAACAGGCAGCACCCTCAAACCTTCAGAAGTATGAGATGAACCCCAACAACTTGGAAAGGTGGATCTCTCTCACACGTACCAACACAGACTATCCCCCAATTTAACTGATCCCCAAAGGTTTTTGATTAAATAGCGGAATAGAAAATATGATCCAAAAAAAGTGTATGTATATCACACGTACACAACCACACTAGGCCCCAATTACTATTGTTTGTACCCCTAAAAGGCTAGGAGTAGGGGGAGTATGGAACAGGCAGCACCCTCAAACCTTCAGAAGTATGAGATGAACCCCAACAACTTGGAAAGGTGGATCTCTCTCACACGTACCAACACAGACTATCCCCCAATTTAACTGATCCCCAAAGGTTTTTGATTAAATAGCGGAATAGAAAATATGATCCAAAAAAAGTGTATGTATATCACACGTACACAACCACACTAGGCCCCAATTACTATTGTTTGTACCCCTAAAAGGCTAGATGAGGAGTAGGGGGGGTATGGAACAGGCAGCACCCTCAAACCTTCAGAAGTATGAGATGAACCCCAACAACTTGGAAAGGTGGATCTCTCTCACACGTACCAACACAGACTATCCCCCAATTTAACTGATCCCCAAAGGTTTTTGATTAAATAGCGGAATAGAAAATATGATCCAAAAAAAGTGTATGTATATCACACGTACACAACCACACTAGGCCCCAATTACTATTGTTTGTACCCCTAAAAGGCTAGATGAGGAGTAGGGGGGGTATGGAACAGGCAGCACCCTCAAACCTTCAGAAGTATGAGATGAACCCCAACAACTTGGAAAGGTGGATCTCTCTCACACGTACCAACACAGACTATCCCCCAATTTAACTGATCCCCAAAGGTTTTTGATTAAATAGCGGAATAGAAAATATGATCCAAAAAAAGTGTATGTATATCACACGTACACAACCACACTAGGCCCCAATTACTATTGTTTGTACCCCTAAAAGGCTAGGAGTAGGGGGAGTATGGAACAGGCAGCACCCTCAAACCTTCAGAAGTATGAGATGAACCCCAACAACTTGGAAAGGTGGATCTCTCTCACACGTACCAACACAGACTATCCCCCAATTTAACTGATCCCCAAAGGTTTTTGATTAAATAGCGGAATAGAAAATATGATCCAAAAAAAGTGTATGTATATCACACGTACACAACCACACTAGGCCCCAATTACTATTGTTTGTACCCCTAAAAGGCTAGGAGTAGGGGGAGTATGGAACAGGCAGCACCCTCAAACCTTCAGAAGTATGAGATGAACCCCAACAACTTGGAAAGGTGGATCTCTCTCACACGTACCAACACAGACTATCCCCCAATTTAACTGATCCCCAAAGGTTTTTGATTAAATAGCGGAATAGAAAATATGATCCAAAAAAAGTGTATGTATATCACACGTACACAACCACACTAGGCCCCAATTACTATTGTTTGTACCCCTAAAAGGCTAGATGAGGAGTAGGGGGAGTATGGAACAGGCAGCACCCTCAAACCTTCAGAAGTATGAGATGAACCCCAACAACTTGGAAAGGTGGATCTCTCTCACACGTACCAACACAGACTATCCCCCAATTTAACTGATCCCCAAAGGTTTTTGATTAAATAGCGGAATAGAAAATATGATCCAAAAAAAGTGTATGTATATCACACGTACACAACCACACTAGGCCCCAATTACTATTGTTTGTACCCCTAAAAGGCTAGATGAGGAGTAGGGGGAGTATGGAACAGGCAGCACCCTCAAACCTTCAGAAGTATGAGATGAACCCCAACAACTTGGAAAGGTGGATCTCTCTCACACGTACCAACACAGACTATCCCCCAATTTAACTGATCCCCAAAGGTTTTTGATTAAATAGCGGAATAGAAAATATGATCCAAAAAAAGTGTATGTATATCACACGTACACAACCACACTGGGCCCCAATTACTATTGTTTGTACCCCTAAAAGGCTAGGAGTAGGGGGAGTATGGAACAGGCAGCACCCTCAAACCTTCAGAAGTATGAGATGAACCCCAACAACTTGGAAAGGTGGATCTCTCTCACACGTACCAACACAGACTATCCCCCAATTTAACTGATCCCCAAAGGTTTTTGATTAAATAGCGGAATAGAAAATATGATCCAAAAAAAGTGTATGTATATCACACGTACACAACCACACTAGGCCCCAATTACTATTGTTTGTACCCCTAAAAGGCTAGGAGTAGGGGGAGTATGGAACAGGCAGCACCCTCAAACCTTCAGAAGTATGAGATGAACCCCAACAACTTGGAAAGGTGGATCTCTCTCACACGTACCAACACAGACTATCCCCCAATTTAACTGATCCCCAAAGGTTTTTGATTAAATAGCGGAATAGAAAATATGATCCAAAAAAAGTGTATGTATATCACACGTACACAACCACACTAGGCCCCAATTACTATTGTTTGTACCCCTAAAAGGCTAGATGAGGAGTAGGGGGAGTATGGAACAGGCAGCACCCTCAAACCTTCAGAAGTATGAGATGAACCCCAACAACTTGGAAAGGTGGATCTCTCTCACACGTACCAACACAGACTATCCCCCAATTTAACTGATCCCCAAAGGTTTTTGATTAAATAGCGGAATAGAAAATATGATCCAAAAAAAGTGTATGTATATCACACGTACACAACCACACTAGGCCCCAATTACTATTGTTTGTACCCCTAAAAGGCTAGATGAGGAGTAGGGGGAGTATGGAACAGGCAGCACCCTCAAACCTTCAGAAGTATGAGATGAACCCCAACAACTTGGAAAGGTGGATCTCTCTCACACGTACCAACACAGACTATCCCCCAATTTAACTGATCCCCAAAGGTTTTTGATTAAATAGCGGAATAGAAAATATGATCCAAAAAAAGTGTATGTATATCACACGTACACAACCACACTGGGCCCCAATTACTATTGTTTGTACCCCTAAAAGGCTAGATGAGGAGTAGGGGGGGTATGGAACAGGCAGCAACCTCAAACCTTCAGAAGTATGAGATGAACCCCAACAACTTGGAAAGGTGGATCTCTCTCACACGTACCAACACAGACTATCCCCCAATTTAACTGATCCCCAAAGGTTTTTGATTAAATAGCGGAATAGAAAATATGATCCAAAAAAAGTGTATGTATATCACACGTACACAACCACACTAGGCCCCAATTACTATTGTTTGTACCCCTAAAAGGCTAGATGAGGAGTAGGGGGAGTATGGAACAGGCAGCACCCTCAAACCTTCAGAAGTATGAGATGAACCCCAACAACTTGGAAAGGTGGATCTCTCTCACACGTACCAACACAGACTATCCCCCAATTTAACTGATCCCCAAAGGTTTTTGATTAAATAGCGGAATAGAAAATATGATCCAAAAAAAGTGTATGTATATCACACGTACACAACCACACTAGGCCCCAATTACTATTGTTTGTACCCCTAAAAGGCTAGATGAGGAGTAGGGGGAGTATGGAACAGGCAGCACCCTCAAACCTTCAGAAGTATGAGATGAACCCCAACAACTTGGAAAGGTGGATCTCTCTCACACGTACCAACACAGACTATCCCCCAATTTAACTGATCCCCAAAGGTTTTTGATTAAATAGCGGAATAGAAAATATGATCCAAAAAAAGTGTATGTATATCACACGTACACAACCACACTGGGCCCCAATTACTATTGTTTGTACCCCTAAAAGGCTAGGAGTAGCGGGAGTATGGAACAGGCAGCACCCTCAAACCTTCAGAAGTATGAGATGAACCCCAACAACTTGGAAAGGTGGATCTCTCTCACACGTACCAACACAGACTATCCCCCAATTTAACTGATCCCCAAAGGTTTTTGATTAAATAGCGGAATAGAAAATATGATCCAAAAAAAGTGTATGTATATCACACGTACACAACCACACTAGGCCCCAATTACTATTGTTTGTACCCCTAAAAGGCTAGGAGTAGGGGGAGTATGGAACAGGCAGCACCCTCAAACCTTCAGAAGTATGAGATGAACCCCAACAACTTGGAAAGGTGGATCTCTCTCACACGTACCAACACAGACTATCCCCCAATTTAACTGATCCCCAAAGGTTTTTGATTAAATAGCGGAATAGAAAATATGATCCAAAAAAAGTGTATGTATATCACACGTACACAACCACACTAGGCCCCAATTACTATTGTTTGTACCCCTAAAAGGCTAGATGAGGAGTAGGGGGAGTATGGAACAGGCAGCACCCTCAAATCTTCAGAAGTATGAGATTGTGTTCACTGTACCCCACAAAGATTGAGTTCACTGCACCCCACAATGATTGTGTTCACTGCACCCCACAAAGATTGTGTTCACTGCACCTCACAAAGATTGTGTTCACTGTACCCCCCAAAGATTGTGTTCACTGCACCCCACAAAGATTCTGTTCACTGTACCCCACAAAGATTGTGTTCACTGCACCCTAAAAGGATGTTGTTCACTGCACCCCACAAAGATTGTGTTCACTGCACCCTAAAAGGATGTTGTTCACTGCACCCCAAAAAGATTGTGTTCACTGTACCCCCCCAAAGATTGTGCTCACTGCACCCCACAAAGATTGTGTTCACTGCACCCCAAAAAGATTGTGTTCACTGTACCCCCCAAAGATTGTGTTCACTGCACCCCAAAAAGATTGTGTTCACTGTACCCCCCAAAGATTGTGTTCACTGCACCCCACAAAGATTCTGTTCACTGTACCCCACAAAGATTGTGTTCACTGCACCCCAAAAAGATTGTGTTCACTGTACCCCCCCAAAGATTGTGTTCACTGCACCCCACAAAGATTCTGTTCACTGCACCCCACAAAGGATTTTGTTCACTGCACCCCAAAAAGATTGTGTTCACTGCACCCCAAAAAGGATTTTGATCACTGCACCCCAAAAAGGATGTTGTTCACTGCACCCCAAAAATGATTTTGTTCACTCCACCCCAAAAAGATTGTGTTCACTGCACCCCACAAAGATTGTGTTCACTGCACCCCAAAAAGATTGTGTTCACTGTACCCCCCAAAGATTGTGTTCACTGCACCCCACAAAGATTCTGTTCACTGTACCCCACAAAGATTGTGTTCACTGCACCCCAAAAAGATTGTGTTCACTGCACCCCAAAAAGGATGTTGTTCACTGCACCCCAAAAAGGATGTTGTTCACTCCACCCCAAAAAGATTGTGTTCACTGCACCCCACAAAGATTGTGTTCACTGCACCCCAAAAAGATTGTGTTCACTGCACCCCAAAAATGATTTTGTTCACTGCACCCCAAAAAGGATTTTGTTCACTGCACCCCAAAAAGGATGTTGTTCACTCCACCCCAAAAAGATTGTGTTCACTGCACCCCAAAAAGATTGTGTTCACTGCACCCCACAAAGGATTTTGTTCACTGCACCCCAAAAAGATTGTGTTCACTGCACCCCAAAAAGGATGTTGTTCACTGCACCCCAAAAAGGATTTTGTTCACTGCACCCCAAAAAGATTGTGTTCACTGCACCCCACAAAGGATTTTGTTCACTGCACCCCACAAAGATTGTGTTCACTGCACACCAAAAAGGATTGTGTTCACTGCACCCCAAAAAGATTTTGTTCACTGCACCCCAAAAAGATTGTGTTCACTGCAGCCCAAAAAGATTGTGTTCACTGCAGCCCAAAAAGATTGTGTTCACTGCAGCCCAAAAAGATTGTGTTCACTGCAGCCCAAAAAGATTGTGTTCACTGCAGCTCACACACAGAAAAATGGATGTGGATCACTGACACCTGCCTATCTCCAATCCCACACCACACAGCAATATCGATTGTAGTTTGTAGAACACAGTTTCCCTAAAATTCAGCAGACTCTGTCCCTAACAGGATTGAGAAGAGATCGTAGATCAGGATTGAGTGCAGATTCACCCCACCCCCCACACAGCAATATCGATTGTAGTTTGTAGAAGACACTGACCCTATAATTCAGCAGACTCTATCCCTAAAATGCCTACAACTCGCCCTGCCTAAACACTCCGACCTGTCCCTCAATTCTATCCGGACACAAATGGTTTTTTCCTGCCTATCTTTCCCTAATCAGCAGCCAGCACATTGATGTGTGCTCTGTCCCTTAGCTAAGCAGCAGAATGACGCTGCTGCGGCGGCTGCCTCGAACTTATAAAGACTTGGTCACATGCTTCAGACGGCCAATCACAGCTACTAAGACATTTGCAGGCATGGCTGGGATGGCTTAAGGCACACCAGTTAAACGATTGTTGATTGGCTGTTGAAAGCCCGCCATGAAAAGAGCGCCAAAGCATGCAAAACCCGGAAATAAAACGACCGAACACGGATTTTTACCCGAACATACAGTAAAGTGTCCGTGTCCGTGTTCGGGTAAAAAAAATCCAATTATTCGGTACGAACACAAATAATACAGTCCGTGTTCGCTCAACACTATCAGAGTGCATTTTGGACAGGAATGGGGCATAGTTCGTCTTGAAAAGGAGTTTCACCGATTTGGTTAGCTGGATACCCAGATACGGGATGGAGTGATCAGCCCATGAAAATGGAAATTGTTGTTGTAAAATAGTTTTAGTCGTCAAGTCAAGATGCAGGTCCAGTATTACAGATTTGGTCACGTTCATTTTGTAGTATGATATGTCGCTGAACCACTTCAATATTCGATAAGTTTCAGGTAGGGAAGATGTGGGATTTGTGAGCATCACTATCACATCGTCAGCGAATAAACTGATTTTGTGTGTTACCGATCCTAGTCGAAATCCAGATATAAGGGGGTTGGAGCGTATATGGGCTGCCAGAGGTTCCATGAGAAGATTAAAGATCAAGGGGGAGAGTGGGCAACCCTGACGAGTGCCATTTGTAATACTAAATGGTTTCGATAACATGCTAGCCGTGTATACTTTAGCTGAGGGAGTTGAATATAGTGCAAGAACTGCTGACAATATGTTGCCCTGGAACCCGAACTTGAGTAAAACAGCTCTTAAGTAATCCCAATGGATCCTGTCAAACGCCTTCTCTGCATCTAAGGAAAGAAGCAGAGAAGGCGTTCGAGAGATCTCAGCATGGTGGATGATGTCTATCAGTCTTCTGGTAGCATCTGATGCCTGGCGGAATGGAGTGAAACCAGATTGGTCCAAGTGGACAATGGAGGGGAGAATTTGCTTGAGTCTGTTAGCAACCAACTTGGCGTAAATTTTGGTGTCAAGATTTAGGAGGGATATTGGCCTAAAATTTTGTGGAAGGGTGGGCGATTTCCCTGGTTTAGGAAGTGTAATGATCAAAGCTTGGAGCATTTCTGCTGGGAATTTAGAGGAAGAAGCGGCTTGGAGGAAGACAGGTAGCATATGAGGTGTCAGAATTGTTTGGAAGCACTTGAAGTACTCGCCTGACAGGCCATCCGGCCCAGGCGACTTATTCGAGGGCAAAGTGGAGATGGTGTCCACAATTTCCTGTTCCGTAAATGGAGCATTTAAAGTATCTAATTGGTCCTTGGAGAGGGAGGGGAGAGAGACATCAGCCAGGAATTTATCTATTTCCTCCCGAGAGGGTTGGTGCGTCCCCTGGTCGCATTTTATGTTATATAGAGTCTCATAATAGACACTAAATGCGTCTGCAATGGCTTGTGGGTTGTATTCCTTCCTAGAGGTGGAAGGGTTGTGCAAATATTCGATTCTAGATTTCACTCTTTGTCCCTTAATTTTATGTGCCATGCTCTTCCCGGCTTTATTGGAGGTGGCGTAAGACACTGCTTTACACCGGCGGTGGAACCGTTCAAAGTCCACCATCAATAAAGACCGTAGCTCCTGTCTCATCGCAGTAAGTTTAACCTTATTGCCATGATCAGGATTAGCTTTATTCTTCAAATCTAGGTCAGTTATAGAAGAAAGGAGAGAATCTATGCGATTAGATCTTTTCCTCTTTTCTCTAGAGCCCGCCTGAATCAACAATCCTCTCACAAACGCCTTGTGGGCGTTCCACACCACAGCCGGGTCGGACACTGAGCCCTGATTAGTGACAAAAAATTGTCGAGGGTGACCAGAAATATGTTCAATGATTTGGGGTTGTTGTAATAGGAAATTGTTAGTGCGCCACACAAAGTGAGATTGTTGGGGTGACTTGTCTGACAGGGTGAGTGTCAGTGGGGCATGGTCCGACCAGGCTATCGTATGGATTTCAGAAGTTAGCACACGTTGCAGTAACCATTTATCCAGTAGGAAGAGGTCGATTCTCGAGTAAGTATTATGGCTCGGCGAATAGTATGTGAAATCACGTTCTTCCGCGTGTTGACATCTCCACGCATCGTGAAGGTCATAGGAGTGGATCAGCGACTTTAAGCGGGAGCCATGGCGTTTGGAAGGGGCAGTAGAGTCCAAAGAAGCGTCAGGGATGGTGTTAAAGTCCCCGCATACAATAAGATGTCCTTTTCGAATCCTGGTGGCAAGTTAGAGGACTTTGGAGATGAAAGGCATCTGTCGCTGATTGGGCGCATATAAATTCAGAATTGTATATTGCTCATTGTTTATGGAACAAACAAGGACAAGGTAACGGCCTTCTGCATCCGTAAGTAAGTCAATTTGCTGAAAAGAGACCGAGTCCCTAACGGCTATCATCACACCTCGTTTCTTGGCTGTGTAGCAGGAATGCACCACATAAGGAAAGTTTTTATGTTTACAGTAAGGCAGTGGAGTCTGAGAGAAATGAGTCTCTTGTACGCATAGTACATCACTTTTATGGAGGTTGGCAGTAGTCCATAGCGATTTTCGCTTGACCGGGTGGTTTAACCCCCCTTGCATTAATAGATAGTACTGTGAGTGGCATGTCTTGTATAGGACGGGCTAGAAGCGTTGGCAAGGGTACTCACACTTTAGACGATTGACACCAAACGAACAAGAAGTGTACGGATGACTGCGGGTCCCACAAGGGCCTGAGTGGCTGGGAAACGTCTTCACTGGAGGATCTGGAACAATAAAGCGAACACCAGTATCCACAAATACAAACAAACAACAAAAAGAAAATTTTGGCTGCAAACAAACTTAGAAGAAAAAATGTGGTACAGAGCAGGCGGTCATATAGCCGTTATTAGTAGGTGGAAAAGTGTTTGAGGTGCTGCGAGGGATGAGAGTCCACCTGAAAAATGGAAGGCACCGGTAGGGGACACAGACGTGGTGTGCTATCAGTGTATTGGGGGAAAGAGTCTTACATCAGAGCTCTGAGAGGAGAACAGAGGAGGGAGTTGATGCTTTGTAGGGTCCACTGCACCCGGCATTCACGGGCGCTGGTGTGAGTTCCCAGTGTGGTGGTACCTGGACTGCCTGGTTCCCGAGGCCATGGTCTGCATTGGCTCATCCCTGGGTGGAGTAGGTACAATTCCCCATGAGTTAAGTAACCGCATGCCATTTTGCAAAGTGGAAATGGTGTGGGGAACCCCATTTTTGGTGACTAAAATAGTAGCCGGATGCCGCCATTTATACGGGATATTGTGGTTCATCAAGGCTTTGGTGATGGAGCTGAGTTGTCTCCTCAGTTGGAGCGTGTATTTGGAAAGATCCGCAAATAACTGTATCCCCGCATAAGGAGCAGGGAGTGTGCGTTGAAGTCGTGAGGCAGCCAGGAGATGGTCCTTAGTTTGGTAAAAATGGACCCTCATAAGGGTGTCCTGTGGTACTGAGTCAGCGAGATGAGAAGCCTTAGGCAGCCTGTGAATACGATCTATAGTGAGATCCATAGCAGAGCAGTCAGGGAGCATGGCCGCCATGAGGGAGCTGGCATAGTTATGAAGTTCACTTTGAGGGACAGACTCAGGGATGCCACGCAGCTTAACATTGTTGCGCCTAGATCTGTCCTCCAAGTCAGCCAGCTTAGCTTTGATCCACAGTTGTTCATCCCTAGTTTCATCGCAGGTGTCTATGATATCATTAATGGTGTCAGTACAGTCAGCCATCTGCGATTCTACAGAGGTGAGTCTGCGATCCATCCCCTGCACATCAGATGCAATTTTGCCAAACAGGGAGGTCAGATTTTGAAATAGGGACGATTGGAAGGATAGTAACATGTCCTTCAAGGTAGTATCTACCACAGGCTGACCAGTAGTTGGAAAGTCTGCAAAGGAGGCCTGCAAGGAGGGGGCTGAAAGGATGTCAGTGTCCTGGCTTTCATGAGGGAGACATGTGGGCTGCAGCTCCAGCCTCATGCGGGCTTTTGCAGGGCTGGAAGAGGCTGGGGAGTATGCTCCTGGTCCAGTGGGGGAAGATGGGGAAGTCTGGGGCGGCATTACCTCCGACAGATCCCCGATGTCCCCCGATCCATGAGGAGAGATGAAGGCCGCGGGAGCGCCGGCGCCATCTTGGCGGGAAGCGGCGCGCTGCAGGGGCCTGGAGAAGAAGGCAGTGAGCTTCTGCGGCCGATGATTGTCCTTCCTCTTTCGGGACATTGTGTGCAGACCGTCCGCGGGAAGCTCCGGAGCCGGTGTGAGCGGTGGAACGAGTGCCGGTGGGTCCGTCGTCGCTGGGAAGCCTCCGTTGTCCTCACAGAGAAAAGGCTTAAGCGGCCATCTCTGGTGCCGGCAAGCCCTAAATGACACTTTTGAAGCAGAAGTAACAGAACTGTTTCCACTCTCTTCCACGTCCCTGTATTACAATGCTAGGAATTTGGCGGGGCTATCTTATATACTGGGGGGCGTATTCACTAATGATTGGCCTCTGGACCCCCTAGTCACTCCAATCACATTCTTAGCATTCTCCTGCCCCCTCAATTGGCTTTTACTGATGGTTCTGGTCCAATCACGGGCTTTTAAAGCCCATTTCCTGTCCCATTGCATTTTGGTCGGTTCTGGTTGCCGAATTCCGAACTTTTTCAGCAAAAAGTTCTAAGTTCGGCCGAACCTCGAGCAGTCAATGTTCGGGTCGAACAGATGGTCGACCCGAACCGTTCGATCATCCCTACTGCTAATGAGAAAAGGTAATTAGCAGATTATATTTATTAAAATAATTGCATTTCCATGTTCTGTGTGACACTAGATATAGATTCGTTAATCTAGTTATTTTGTTTTGTTCAATTCGGTTGATTTGTTCAATTCGTGTTCGGGAATCGTATTCGGAAATTATATTCAGAATTTGTTTTCTGTCTTTTTAATTTATTTTTCGAATTTACCGATTTTTTGGATCCAAAACATTCAAATCGATAAATTTTGAATTGTTGAAAAGAACGTTTTAGATTTTTTTTTGTTCGAATGCCTCAAAGTGAACAAACAAAAGAAAAATCTTCAGCAAAGGCTTACAAGGACTCTTTAAATCATCTTTGGCTTAACAAATACAGCATTATTTCAAAATGGTACTCTAATAACACACAGTCTTTGATTTTTACAGTTTGAATTTGAATAGAATTTGATGCAAAATTCAATTCAAATTTAAATTCGAATTTCGGAAACTCGGACAAACATTAGTTTAGTTATTGGGAGCATTTGGTAAACTTCGTTTATACAGTGATTTGGGTATTCAGAACATATCCGAATAATGAAAAATTTGTCAGAATATTTATTTGAAACAAAATGAACCGCACATGTCTACATGACAGTGGAAAGGGAATTCAGCACCTGCCCAACCCACATCTAGTGTAAGAAGCACCAGAACTGGCACATTTGAAGGAGGGCAGTGAGTCTCATGCTACTTATACCAAAAACATTGATTTTCTTCACTCCTGGTTAATAAGAAGGCAGAATAGTTTAAAAAAAAAAAAGGTATCTAATGCAACTGAGCAGTTAAGTGGACCTGTTGCTTTGCTCTGTATGGGCAAAGCCCAGGTTCCTTTAAGATCCCATTCACATTTTGCTGTTCTTGTGTGTTGCATTACCATATTTTAAGACAGCAAATTAAAATGAATGGGATGCAAACGATCTAGATCGCACAAAAAAATAAATATATAGCATTTTTTCTGACACAATAGTGCATTACGTTGTGTTATGGGGGTACTGCAATGCATGTGCACCAGAAGTGTTGCTTTAGTGCATTGTGGTGCCATTAAAATATGCTAATACTTATATTTACAACATGCTAATGCATGTAACATGGATTACAGTTACACACGTGTTACCGCAATGCAGTAGATACTTGGAAATGGGCCCTTTAAGATAATGTAGACCTCAATCTTAACATTCTAATGATAAAATAATAATTTCTAAAAAAAAAAAAAAAAATATTCCATCATTAAGTGGAGTAGGACCAGGCCCTATTTTGTGATTCGGCACTGCGTGACTTTAACGGACAATTGCGCGGTCGTGCGTCGCTGTACGCAAATTAAATTGATGTCCTTTTCTCCCCACAAACTGAGCTTTCTTTTAGTGGTATTTGATCAACTGTGTGATTTTTACTTTTTGCGCTATAAACAAAATATAGCGACAATTTTAAAAAAAATAACAATATTTTTCACATTTTTTTATATGAAATTCTCAAAAAAAATGTAAAAATCATAATTTTCTAACATTTTAGGCCAATTTTTTTCTGCTACATGTTTTTGGCAAAAAAAATCGCAATAAGCGGATTTTGATAGGTTTGCGCAAAAGTTATTGCGTTTACCAACTACGGGAAAGATTTATGTCATTTTTATTGTTTTTTTTTTCACTAATAATGGCGCGATCTGCAATTTTTTTTGCGGGATTGCGACATAGCGGCAGACAGGTCGGACCCCTGACTGACATTTTTGACACTTTTGGGGGTACCAGTGATATTACTACAGTAATCAGTGCTATACATATGCACTGTTACTGTAAAAATGACACTAGCAGGGAAGGGGTTAACTTTATTAGAGATCCAGGGGTTAAGTGTGTCCCTAGGGGCGTGCTTCTAATTGCCAAGGGGCGTGGCTTTTGATGTAACCACAGAGACATACGATCCTACATAGCAGGATCGTATAGTCTCTGCTGTTACACCAGGGAGAATGACAGGCTCTTTGTTTACATTAGCCGCCTGCCTTTCTCCCTCTCCAGTGGGAGATTGCGAGTGACTGGCGGACATCGGAGCCGCCGGTCACTCGCACGGGGATGTCAGGGAACGAGCGGGGGCGGGAGCGCGCCTCCAGCGGTGCGCGCTCATCCTCTATTGGCTCGTGGGCGAGTGACGTACCGGTACGTCACTTTGCCCAAGAGGGGCTGACCGCCGCAAGTATATGTACTTGCGGCGGTCGGCAAGTGGTTAACTGACAATTTTGCGGTCATGCGACGCTATACCCAAATAAAATGTATGTTCTTTTTTTCCCCACAAATAGAGCTTTCTTTTGGTGGTATTTGATCACATGTGCGATTTTTTTTTTTTTTTTTTTTTTTGTGCTATAAACAATAAAAAGCGACAATTCTGAAAAAAAATAAAAATAAAAATCGAATTTTTTCATTCTTTTAGGCCAATATGTATTCTGGTAAAAATAAATCCCAATAAGTGTATACAGTATTGACATTTTTGACACTTTTGGAGGGGACCAGGGACATTACTACAATAGTCAGTGCTAAAAATATGCACTATTACTGTACTAATGAACAAATGTACTAATGGCACTGGCAGGGAAGGGGTTAACACCAGGGGCGATCAAAGGGTTAAATGTGTGCCTAGAGAGTGCTTTTTAACTTTGTGGGGGATGGGCTCACTGGATGAACACAGAGACCTGTGTTCCCAAATAGGAGGAACACAGGATCCCTGTGTTCATCACTCACAGAACAGCAGTCTGCTGTGTTTACATCGGCAGACCGCCGTTCTGTCTCCACAGGGAGTGAGCGCGGGTGCCCAGCAGACATCATGGCCACCGGACGCACTTACTGTCTCTCCCTCTAGCTAATCGGCACGTGCGTGCGCCTCTGGTGGCTTGCGTCCACACTAATTGCTGCACGAAGTGACGTACATGTACGTTGTTTCGCGTAACAGAGCCGACCTGCCACAGTAAAACTACAGCGACTGGCTGGCAAGTGGTAAAGGATATAGGATGTTCACCTTTGTAAAAAATAATAATTAATTCATATCTTTTTGCAGGTAAAAAAATGTGCATTTATTATTTTTTTTACTAGGAACCTGCAAAGCATTGCTGATCGCGGGTGCAATGCAGGACTCCTGTAGACTGTCAGTGTAAGCTGTCTGCTGTCTGCCTGTGCACAGTGAGTGTGGAGAGAAGATCCCCCACTTGTTGTCACAACATAGGATGGGGTGGGGGCTGCTGCAACAGTAACATGTTATGCGTTACATACAGTGAACATATCCTTTAACACATATAAGTTAATGCAAAGTGTTATCGTGCGTTAAGGTTTGGTTCATATGTATGGATGTGTGTTTGTATACGCACGTCACCCCTAGGGCAGCTCATTCATTCTGATCGGTTGCCCTACCCACGAGAAATGTGGGGAAAGAAGTCCTCAAACCCTTTTTTAAAAAATGCGTGCAATTATGCGTGCGTTCCTGGCCTGCACTAGTGTGAATCTAGCGTTAGGTGTACTGTGCAAGACCAGACCATTCATTTTAAACCATCTGGCAAAGTACCTTAAAGAGCTTGTATAGTGAAAACTTTTTTTTTTCAGTTTTGTATAGAGTTGGGGAGGCTTAGAACCTCTGTAACGCTTAGTGTCGGTTCACACTATGGCGACACGACTTTGGGGCGACTTAATAAAGTCGCCGTGCACCGCGACTTCGGCGCGACTTGCACCAACTTCACATAATGGAAGTCAATGCAAGTCGTTTCGACTTTGTCCAAAAGTAGTGCAGGAACCTTTTTCTAAGTCGGAGCGACTTGAGTCGCTCCTATTAGAACGGTTCCAATTGCACAGCACGGTCCGCGACTTGTCTGGCGACCAAGTCACCTGACAAGTCGGAACAGTGTGAACCGGCACTTATACTGTATTTCTGAGTTTCAGTCTCTTTATTTGTCTTGGTGGCTATTGCCAGCAAGGAATGTGGTCGGAAATCCAAAATCTTACACTTGTCACAAGAACAAGAGGTGTATGTACTGTATATTTCCCAATGGTGGTAGCTGTTCCATGACAACTGTTTAGGGAAGGAATTTCTCCCATTTTATTGACATTTTCTCTTTCTTTTGCATCTCAGAGACAGGAAGTGAAAGGAAATCCCCCAATGGGACATGAGGGCAAAAAAAAAAGAAATTGACAAACTTTGTAAGCATTTCCTGATCTGTCCAAAATGTAAAAAACTAAATAATAAATTGGATTTACATATACTGCGATAAATAAAAACAGACCAGATCTTTTGTTTGAAATGCACTGCACTAAAAATACAGGGCATATACAGTATATTGCAGTGGTCTCCACACTTCAGGCCCCGGGGCCAGATGCGGCCCTTAGCTTGCCTTTATTTGACCCTTGGGGCACTATTTCTTCAATTGATGCCAACGATTGGGCACTATTCCTCCCACTGACACCAATGATGTGGCACATTTCCTCCCACTGACACTAATTATGGGGCACTATTCCTTCAACTGACACTAATGATAAGGCACTATTCCTCCAACTGACTCCAATGATGGGGCACTATTCCTCCCACTGACACCAGCGTCGGGGCACTATTCCTTCCAATGACACAAACAATGGGGTACTATTCCTTCCACTGACACCAACAATGGGGCACTATTGCTTCCAGTGACACCAATGATGGGGCACTATTCCTCCCACTGACACCAATAATAGGGCACTATTCCTCCCACTGATATCAACGACGGGGGACTATACCTCCCACTGACACCAATGATGGGGCGCTAATCCTCTGACTGACTCTAATGATGGGGCACTATTCCTCCCTCTGACACCAACATTGGGGCACTATTCCATCCGTATGGAGGTGAGATGCACATGGATTGTGCAGGCCGAGTCGCGGCCAGAAGAAGGTCCAGCAATTTCTGCAAAGGCAGAACCCGTTGCTCTCAACATGGCAGAGGGAATCAATGGGCTCCCGAGAGGAAGGCCTCTAGTGTGCCTAGTGAATAAGAGGTTAGAGCCACTGATATAGGGTCACCCTGTTTCCAATATCGGTTCTGATCCCTGGAAGAGGGAAACGATGTATGGAAGTCTGAAGAGGAGACTCAATGGGACTGGGGAAAATGGAAGAGAAACAGCTCTGCAAGTCCCAGTTTACTCGATGATGTGACTGAGGGGGCTGTGGTGCATATGCAGTGTGCCAGGAACTTGGGGTTCTGTGAGGCCTATGCTATGAGGGTTACAGATTTGTCCCCACCTCGCATCTACATTCTGGCTCGGGATCAGAATGAGGCCTACCCCACTCTTATCAAGAGGGAGGAGACCCTATACACCCCACCTGGGAGAGCAGATAGACAAAAACTTCCCAGGTTCTCTAGATGCCAGCACCTAATACAGAAGAAGGTGGCCCTGGAATATGGGTATGACTCAGACTACCCCTACGCTCCTCGGGAGATCATGGAGGAGATCGAGGCCATGAGAGAAGGATGGTGTGACGAAGCGATTTGTGAATTTCTGTACATTCCTAAGACGTATTGTAACCAGAAGAGGCCTGAGCTGTGGGACACTGTTTGTTCTGTGAAGGCTAATTGTAAGCTGGGGTGGTCTATCCACATAGACCGTGTGGGAGTTCACGGCCCAAACTGAACTGTCCAGGCTTAGGCTGTTCAGGTTCAGGACTCTACAGGGAAGACTATTTGGGTGCCTGATCCTGATTACTACTGTTAAGGATGCAGAGTTTCCACCCCTGTAGAGGAGTTACTGTTTTACAAGGCTGGGTAGCCTGGAAGTTCGTTAAAGAGGGGCAAGAGAGCCCAAAGAGGATTCACTAAAAAGAAAAAAAAAATTGTTCTTAGGGCTGGACGCCCTATTTCCAAATCCCCTTTTCCTTCTATCCTTGCAAGAAGGATTGGGAATCATCAGACCAACTATTCCTGTGTAATATCTTCAAAGGAGGGCCAACCCTCTAACCCACAAAGACTTCCTGTTCAGAGAACTTCAGTAGGCACTCAGTTCTGTGCCTCAGTTTGCTTCAAGAAGCAATATTCACTGGATGTAAAGATCCTTTGGGCCAACGGGCCAGGATCACTAGTTGGATATTTAAAATTACTCAGGCTCCAGCAAAATAGCTTGTCGCAGAAGAAGATGTGTTGCCTTGGTTTTACAGAAGGAGAGGGCACTGTGAACACCAGTCGGGTGGACTCCGCATATCTTCATTCTGAACTTGTGGGTCTGACTATAATAGGAAGAGAGTCAGTGCCCTGGAGACAGAGAGGGACTGTGCCTATTATTTTAGTCAACAAAATACAGTTCTCAGTAGGAAGTAATGGTGAAGTGGTAGACAGCCAGCTTGGTAGGGTTTGTTTGTTGTCTAATGCAGGTATACCAACAGAAAGCCGGGTCAAGCGTGCCCTTAGGGGGCCTGGAATGATGAAGATCTGTACGAGAATGTTGCAGTTAGAGATAATGTAGTGAGAGGTCGCCGCTGAGGAGAGGGCAGTCTCCCCGTGAGTAGGTAACAATGTACAAATTTGTGCTTACCTCTATTTCCTTTGCAGGCTTGCTTAGGACTTCCGGGTCTGGGTAGGCCCTCCACTATTCAATTTAACTTTCTATTCAATGTAGATATTGTATTTAGTTAGCTAGATAGGGTAATGTCTCTTACCTGTCAAGCAGATTTTTGTTTGGCGGGGGGTGCATTGGTCTAAATGCACCTGGTATGTGTACATAAATGTGTGAATATTAGTACAGCAGAGTCATATATTTTTCCACATAATTTATTATGTCTACTGGCCACATATGGGGTATACCCCATGGCCCTGTACATTTGTTATTTCCCTTTTCCCCTTTTCCAAGTTTGTGGGATACTCTGTGAAATGTTTGTGCAAGGAATTTTTATAGGGGCGGCTGCCCACAGCCATGAGGACATGGCACCTTTGGCAGGGGGTGAGTGTAGCACCCTCCTAGGTAGGTGCTAGTGAGAGAGTATAGTTTTGAGCTCTGTCTGCCTACCAGAGGGGTTGCAGGTAAATCTATATTGCTCTCTGCCCATCAGGGAGAAGGATCTATTATTGAGGTCTGCTCAATGTGCTCAGTATGTGATTCATTCAGTTTGAAGAGTGTTTCACACTGGTCCAATAGGGAGGCATGTTGGACAGTGGAAGGAAACTTGACAAATGGGTGCATAGGCTTTTGATATAGTCCTGGTGATTGGCAGAGGGCAGGTTGCCTTGGTGCATTCTGGGATACTGTATAAAAGCCAGGAGCACATGTGCTGCGGGGTCTTTGGCTGGAGAGCGGAGTCCCGGAAGGAGGGGGTGGCTGCCTCCTCCTCTGTAGAGGTGTCATGTAGACGCAGCAGGTCGTCCTGAGGACCAGAGGAGTGGTTGAGAGGAGCTGAACCCTGAGGTCCAGGAAAGCTAACTGAGAGGGGAGACACTGGAGACCCTGGGACTATATATATATATATATATATATATATATATATATATATATATATATATATATTCGTTTTTTTATTAATATATATATTTTTTTGTTAGTTTTTTGTTCTTTTTTTTTTTTTTTTTTTTTGCAGAAAGCACGTTCACCCTAGTGCAGGATGGAACAACCTGAACATGACTGACCTAAGGGAGAAACGACAGACAATAATGGTTGATCTGTGTGCCACTGAAGACAATGAGTGGTCGTATCGTGTGCCACTGGAGATGTGCTTGAAACGATTGCAAGAAAGTAGCCTCAACACGGAGGCGAAAACAAGGACAAATTGTGCCGACTCGGGTCAGAGTTATGAATCTAGAGTATCTTATGTGCTTGAGTAGTGCGACCGTATGAATGGTCTGAGTAATGGCTCGTGGCTTGTGTCAGGACAGTACAGAGAATAAGGTTGTCAACCTGCGCAAAAAAATTTGTTTCATCATCTTGGTGCCTTTGAGAGACAAAAATGTATATACCTGGTGACTGGTGACAGTGAACATCATCCTTTCAGTCTTGAACTGTTTTGCCTCTCCAATCTAAACACTGAAAGTGTGATCTCTATAACTGTTGTGGCAAAATAGCTGTAACTTACAGTTCCAGTAGAATTGTCAGACAGTGACGTGATCCAGATGACATCTTCCAGATTGTAGAATGCTGTAATCGAAAAAAAGAACATGTACATGTAAACAAAACCTACGCACCCTTCTTATGAATATACCTTTCGCGTGTGAGTGCGCTCCTCAATGCACGGGACCAGGCAAGGATCGCGTTCATGTGAGAATCAAACATGATAGTTCCCCAGCTTAGAGATGAGCCAAGACAGTGTGTAGCAGAAAAAGTACAGAGTCCTTCTGTAAGAATGCCTTCCCATGTCACTACACACTTTTGCTTGATGTATGTTGCATTTAAGAGGGACGCCGCTGAGCCTTTGCCCTTTTCATCAATCGGGCGTACCTCTGCTACCTCATTTCCAGTGACGGAATGGGGTCCTGCCGTGCAACTAGCGTGGGCTTCACATGTGCAGTCTATGTACACGCAATTAACTTTTTTCATTCTTATACCAAGAGGTCAGGTAAATGATGTCTCCATACGGTGGCCTCGTTTCCAGATACTCTTAAGGAACTGACTACAAGGGAGGGAACCAGAACACTGACAGGGCCCAAGAAGCCCGGGGAAGGAGCCTAGAGCTGGTTGGCCACTTTCCCGCCTGGACAGACTAACTTGCTAACCATACCAAGACCCATACCTGTAGGCAACCTGCCTACATACAGATCTTGACAAATGAACATAAGATAGGTAAAAAATTCTAATAGACATTGCTCCAGCAATTCTATGTGCTCTGCACAAAAACACCAGAAATTAATCAGAAATAAACCCATCATTTTAAGTGTCGGTTCACACTGATGCGGCTGCGGCGATCGCATGTAATGTCGGAGCGCACTGCTCCTTCATTACATGCGATCGGCTGTGCACACTTTGTATGGCTAAATTCGCACCGCACCCGCAGCAAAGACGCACAGGACCCTTTTTTGCAGCCGCATCAGGATCGGATCACACATCCGATCCTGTGCGAACTGCAAGATCGCACTGCGATATGCGATCAAACTGGGGTGTCGTTAAGATTACATTGACACCCCCAGCGTATCGCATAAGACAGTGTGAACTGCCAGGGGTGCGTTTGCGATGCGGGAACAGGCTGCAAATTCGCAGTCTTCCCGCATCGCATAAGTGTGAAACGGCACTAACAGTTTCAAAAAATAGTTACATTCTTGGCACGTGTCAGGAATTAAAATTCTGTTTATTAAAATCTTACAAACATACAACATAATAAAAACATATTTACATATATACAGAATAAACACAAATATGTGATTCTGCGCTATGGATATAATATCAAAAACCCAAAGTGCTGCTGCTCCAAAAATTCTGAATTAAAAATAGTGATAATAAT
>NC_138773.1:186999686-187002186 GCF_965119305.1 Pelophylax lessonae | reverse complement strand
TCTGACAGGGACACACTGGATGTAAAGGAGGACTCTGACAGAGACACACTGGATGTAAAGGAGGACTCTGACGGAGGCACCGACACAGGCCAAATTACGGCGGGGGGACATGAACTGCATGACGGCGGGGACACAGGGTGGAAGACGGCAGGGACAGGGGCTGAATGACGGCGGGGAAAGAGGCTGAATGACAGAGGGATACAGGCTGCATGATGAGGGACACACTGATGAGGCACAAATGAGGAGGCACTCATTGGCATGATTTAGACACAGATGGGCATGAGACACAGGTGGGCATAAATAGGGCAGAGATGGGCATGGATGAGGCAGAGATGGGCATGGATGAGGTAGGGGCGGTGCCCATCGGTGTGTACAGCGTGCGAAGAGAGAGCTAAACCAGACATGCAGCGTTCTGTTGACAAATGATCGCTCTGTCATTGGATGGAGCGATCACATGGTAAATGGCCCCTGTCGTTGGCCCTTTAACACAATCCGTGGGAAGCGCGATTCGGATGTCTCTGTACGCCCTCCCAGAATAGGCCGACCACGCTGTAGCCATCATTGGGCTATGCCCTGGTCGACAAGTAGTTAATCCCCATAGTCTTAGCTATCCGATATTACCCGTAAAGCGGGCTTTGCATTACTTATGTTCTGCAATATTTGGCCAAACTCGATCACAATGCCAGTCTCTGTGAAAATTAGGCATTGCCCCCAAAAAATGTGTGTGGCTACTGGAGGTCCTCTAGTATAAGTTTGCCAAGTATGGTGCCCTGAACCCCCGTGGTTTGGGCTCTACATTTATAGAAGCTTGGCCTGCTATGTTAATCTATGGCAGAGTCTTAGTCTGGAAATTTGAGGGGCTACAGCTAGGACCCCAAATGAGTCCGGGGGCCATATTTGGCCCAGAGGTAGGGGGGTCCTTCCTTTACCACCCCAAACATTTTGGGGTTTGTTAGCTCAAAATTTCCTGATCAACTTTTTCTAGGGCCCCTTGAGAGTATGTGGCCGCCGGGCCATACGGCACAGCAGGGAGTGCTGGATACCATTGGACTATTCTGCGGTGGTCAGCTAAAGTCTACCCCAATGCAGGTCCCTGTGAAAATAAAGCATTGGCCCCAAACAAATGTATGTGCCAAATTTGGTGCCCCTGAGCACCGTGGTTCGGCTACCACAGGGCCCTACATTTAAGCTAGCCTGGCCCATTATGTTAATCTATGGTGCAGCCGCGATCAGGAATTTGAGGGGCCACAGATCGGGCCCCAAATTAGTCCAGAGGCCCAGAGGTAGGGAAGGTCTTCCTTAAACACCTCTACATTTTTGAGGTCGCTAGCCTGAAGTTTTATGGTCAGCTTTTTAGGGGGCCCCTTGGGAGTGTGTGGCCCTCGGCCACTAATGCAGAGTGGGGATTGGTGAGTACTGCAGGAATCTCTGGACTCTTAGCTATTTAACAATATTTGCAGAGCCTGGCTCTGCAGTTCCTATGTCCTGCGGTGGTTGGGCAAATTCCACCCCCATGAAGGTCCTCATGAAAATTAAGCATTGGCCCCAAAAAAATTTTGTGGCCCCTGGGGGTCCTCTAGTAGCCCTATACCAAGTTTGGTGCCCCTGGGCAACATCGTTCCGCTACCGTGGGGCCCTAGATTTAGGCTAGTTTGGCCTAGCCTATGGTAATATATGGCGCAGTAGGGAATTTTGGAGGGGCCACAACGTGGGCCCCAAACATGTTCAGGGAACCTGGACTCTTTCAGGGCCTGGGCTGTGGCCCCCTCAAATTCCCACCCCCATCAGAGTCATGGATTAACATAGCGGGCCAATGTACCATTTTTCTAGGGCCCCTTGAGAGTGGGGCCCTAGAGGGGCCCCACTCTCAAAAGAGGGCCAGTGTATCCAGCACTCCCCGCTGCATGGTACGGGCCGAGGGCCGCAAGCTCTCAAGTGGCCCTGGAAATAGTTGACCAGTACATTTTGGGCTAGCGACTCCAAAATGCTTGGTAAAGGGAGCCCTCCCCTACCTCCGTGCAAAATGTGGCCCCCCAGACTAATTTGGGGCCCGAGCTATTTCCAGGGCCACTTGAGAGTTTGCGGCCCTCGGCCCGTACCATGCAGCGGGGAGTGCTGGATATTGCAGGAATCCCTGGACTCTTAGCTGGACTCTTAGCTATTCAGCAGTATCTGTATAGCGCTGCTCTGCAGTTCCTGTATTCCATAGTGGTTAGCCAAATCGACCCCTATGCAGGTCCCTGTAACAATTAAGGTCCTAAAAAAAGCATGTGGGCCCTGCCACGTTTGAGGCCCCTAGCCACATAGGGGTCAGCTAGTATCCCTGTACCAAGTTTGCTGACCATATCCCCCCGTGATTTGGGTACCACAGGGCACTAAATTTATGGTACATTGGCCCGCTATGTTAATCCATGACTCTGATGGGGGTGGGAATTTGAGGGGGCCACAGCCCAGGCCCTGAAAGAGTCCAGGTTCCCTGAACATGTTTGGGGCCCACGTT
>NC_138773.1:186894686-186994686 GCF_965119305.1 Pelophylax lessonae | reverse complement strand
ATAACAATATAAAAAGGCAAGTGGGGAACATAAGAACCCTAAACTTCAGAAGGGCAGACTTTCCAAAATTGTACTCATTGATGGAAAGGGTAAACTGGGACCAAACCCTGGGATCACTGACCACAGAGGAAAAATGGGAATGCTTTAGAACAATATTAAGCAAAGGCATCTTGCAGTGCATTCCTATGGGGAATAAATTTAGAAGAGACAAAGCCAAACCTGGCTGGCTAAACCGTAGCGTTAAAAAACTTATTAGGGGAAAAAAATTGGCCTTCAAGAAATATAAATCAGAGGGCACAGTATCGGCCTTCCAGCAATACAAGGAGGAAAATAAGAAGTGTAAACACGAAATCAAGATGGCTAAAATCAACTTTGAGAGACAAATAGCGGAGGATAGTAAAAAAAACCCAAAGAAATTCTTTAAATATATCAACAGCAAAAAAACTAGGGCAGAGCATATTGCACACATAATTAACGATGATGGGAGGATGGTTACAGAGGACACTGAAAAAGCAACCGTGCTGAATTCTTTTTTCTCGTCAGTCTTTACACAGGAAACGGAGGGGTACACTGACCATGACTGTATGGTTAGTAGTAATACACAGGACTTGCCACTATGGCTAACAGAGGGGGAAATCAGGGAAAGACTGGATAAACTTAACACAAACAAATCACCAGGCCCGGATGGCGTACATCCGAGAGTGCTCAAGGAACTCAGTATGGTTATATCTAGACCACTGTTCCTGATCTTTGCTGACAGTATTAGGACAGGAGATGTACCAGGGGATTGGAGGAAGGCTAACGTGATTCCGATATTCAAAAAGGGCCAGAGACATATCCCGGGAAATTATAGGCCTGTCAGTCTGACATCAATAATATGTAAACTTTTGGAGGGGATGATAAGGGACTATATCGTAGAGTATGCTAAAGACAACAACATCATCAGTAGTAACCAGCACGGGTTTACAAATGGGCGTTCTTGTCAAACCAATCTCTTAGCATTCTACGAGGAAGTGAGCTGTGAGCTAGATAGGGGGAGACCAGTGGATGTGGTGTACTTGGATTTCGCTAAGGCGTTTGATACAGTTCCCCACAAGCGCTTAATTTATAAAATAAGGTCTGCAGGTATCGACAGCAGGGTTTGCTCTTGGATACGGAATTGGCTAAAAGGCCGTGTCCAAAGGGTAGTAATAAACAGCGCATACTCAGACTGGTCTGAGGTAGTAAGCGGGGTGCCCCAGGGCTCAGTCCTGGGACCAACCTTGTTCAATTTATTCATAAACAGCATTGAGGAAGGGATCAGTAGTTCGTTATCAGTTTTTGCAGATGACACAAAATTGGCCAGGGCAATAACTGCACAGCATGAAGCAGATATCCTACAGAATGACCTGGACAAAATTACGGAGTGGGCAACGACATGGCAAATGAGGTTTAATGTGGAGAAGTGTAAGGTTTTGCACTTGGGGACCAAAAACATAAAAACACAATACACGTTAGGAGGGGAACCCTTGGGGGAATCAAAAATGGAGAAAGATTTGGGAGTCTTAGTTGATGATAGATTAGGCAACAGCATGCAATGCCAAGCGGCAGCTTCCAAAGCCAACAGAATATTAGCATGCATAAAGAAAGGGATGTATTCCAGAGATAAGACTATAATCCTTCCACTTTATAAAACTCTGGTCCGACCGCATCTGGAGTATTCTGTCCAGTTCTGGTCGCCAGTCCTCAGGAGGGATGTGTTGGAGCTGGAGAAAGTCCAGAGAAGGGCAACTAAACTGATTAGGGGGTTGGAGGACCTTACCTATGAAGAGCGGCTGCAATCGCTCGATTTATTTTCCCTGGAGAAAAGACGTCTGAGAGGGGACATGATAGCAATTTATAAATATCTTAATGGGGATCTCAGCTTAGAAGAAAAGCTGTTCATTCGAAGGAATTGCATGAGGACTCGAGGACATACAATGCGATTAGAGGAGAAGCGTTTTAACCTCAGGCAACGTGGGGGGTTCTTTACTGTTAGGGCTACAAGATTGTGGAATTGTCTACCACAAGAGGTGGTTTCTGCGGGTAGTATGGTGACTTTCAAAAGACTCTTAGACTTACATCTCAAGGATCAGGAGATTGAGGGCTATGTTAGATGATTACAGTCACACACACCTACACAGGTTGAACTGGATGGACTATTGTCTTTATTCAACCTCGCCTACTATGTAACTATGTAAAAAAAGTGTCTCAAAATCCCGATCTGACTCAAAAGACCTGTATGACCACTCCGCATAACTCAAGCCGGAAAGGAAAGGGATACCTAGAATACCACCCACCCACTTATAGACTTCTAAAATAAGGGGCACTGTAGCAAGAAATGGTTCATTGTCTCCTCCACACCGCCAAACTCCACTCTTGGACAACCACGGTTCTCCACTGAGCGATGCTTTAAGTTGTCCTTGACATAAAGTCTGCCATGGGACAAGAGCCAGGCCAAATCCCAAAACTTTAAAGATATTCTCTCTAGATTAATCAAAGGCAGACCCTCCCTCATAACAGGGCCTGGGCAATTCCTCAAGGCCAGTGGCTCGCTAAAAGCAGATTCAACAATCCTCCTCTCTAGGGCGTTCCTCGGAAGAGACTTAATTTCCTCCGCCGTCGCTCGCCACTGCCAAAGCATTTTCAGGCACGGGGCAACATAAGCCAGGAGCTTACCATGTCGTACCCTCAAACTTTTTACTGGCCCACTATTCTCCCAGCTTCACAAAAAGATCTAAATCAGGACTGAAAAATACCAACCCACTAAGGCGTTTCCTCTGCCCAGCATGTTACCAAAATTATGTTTCAAAAACATCAGAGAAAAGAATAACACCAGATTAACCATACCTAGGCCACCCATCTGCCTGGGAAGGTAGGTTACAGACCTCTTCATGAGGTTCAGTTTGTTCCCCCATAACAGCTGGAACAAACAGCTGTAGATCTTTGCATGGAGAGACACTTACAAAACACAGACAAAGCTGACATACAGAAATACTGGGATCAGGTAAGTTTTAATCAGGTCAATCCTTTCCCTGTAAGAGAGTTTCCATTCCTTCCAGCTGGAAACCTTGGCATTGTCATTTTGTAGCCTGCTTTCCCAATTTGCAAGGCCGTAATCGCCGGGACCAAATTTGATGCCTAAAACTTTAATTTCCTCTGGGAAGGTGTCTGGAAGCTCACCTTTCTCTCCCATCCAATAAACTTCACTCTTATCCTGATTGATCTTTGAGCCAGATGCTTCAGCATACTGATCCATTACTGAGACCACCTCCTCTGTGCCAGAGATGAAAACAGACACATCATCAGCATAGGCCACGACCCTCAAAGGGGGCTCACCAGGAATGCCCAAAGCAACAGTCTGCTTTCTAACCTCCTGAGGAAGGGATTGAATTGCGAACGCGTATAGCAAAGGACGCCCTTGACACACACCCGAGCCAACTTTAAAGGGCCATCCGATCCAACCATTAACAACTTCACAAGCATAAAGCTTTCAGCCCCTCTGTACAAAGTCTTCAGCCAATCGATAAAGTCTCCCTCTAGGCCATACTTGCCAAGAAGCAGCATAGGTAACCAGATCAAAAGCTTTAGCCTGATCCAATGCCAGCAAGTACTTTCTCCAGCCTGCAGCCCTGCACCATTCCAGGGCCTCCTGGACAGCTAACACTGCTCAAAAAGTGCTTCTACCCTAAACCAAACATTGCTGGTAGTGAGAAAGTAGATTGCCCGTACACACGATAATTGCCAGAAAATAATTTTTGCCAGTATCTTCCTATCAAAATTGAGAGGGCTAATGGGCCACCAATTCTCAATTCTTGAACAATCTTTACCCTTTGACAGAAGAATCACCGCAGATTGCCGCATGGAGGGAGAGAGCGAACCCTCTCCCAGACAGTAACCTCTAAGTGCTTATAAAACTCAGTCCATCTGGCCTGGGCAACTTATTAATGGCAAGCTTATCAATCGCCATAACCACCTCATCTGCAGTGATGTCCTCTGTCAAACTCACCAGAGACCTGCCAATTTAAAGTCCTGGAATAGAATCCAGAAAACTTGACATGCCAGCCCGATTAAGGTATCTACTATCCAGGAGGTCAGCATAATAGGACCTGGCGGTTTCCAGGATCCCCGACTTGGATTTTGCCAATAAACCCATACTATCAGCCAGGCCTACAACTGACTTAACTGCTCTACCTTGTTTGCAATTCTGGTAAGGGTCGGGCTAGTGATATTTCCCATAATCCCTTTCCAGAACCAAAGAGGCATGCCTGTCTTATTAACACTCCCTGAGCAAGAGTTTAACCTCAGAGATCATCCCCGGATCTCTATTATTTGAGACAAGCCTATCAAGCTTCCTCCACAGACGCTGGTAGGTGACGTAAGCTCCCACCACTCTGACATACTGCTGCAAAAGTCCATGATCGATACCTGTGCCTGAAAAAGATCCTCAAAGGATTGACTCACCTTCTCATCATCCAGGAGTACTGAATTCAGCTTCCAGGTACCCCTCCCACTAGGTGGTGTATTGGGGCTATTCAGAGTCACAGACAGAATACCCCACTGCCTGACGCACTGGTGCCAAGAAGGAAGAGTTCCCCTTAAAAAAAAAAAAAACAATCTATTCTACTGTGACTACTACCTCCCTGAAAAGTGAATCTGATGTCATCTGGGCAGCAGTGAATGTGCACATCAACCAGACCTGCCTCTCTAGCTATTTGATTTAAAAAAAAAAAAAAAACCGTCACAGTCCAGCCTGGTTCCAGTACCTTTCCTGTCCTTAGTCCTAGTGATGTTGTTGAAATCAACACCGAAGACAACTTGCTGGGCTGTAAAAAGAAAAGGCTTGATCTTCATGAAGAGGCATTTCCTGTCCCACTTTGTCTGGGGCCCATAGATGTTAATCAGGCGCAGGTCCTGTCCCCCCATGGCAACATCCAAGACCAAGCATCTCCCCATTTCTACCTCAATAATCCACCGACAGGTTATCATGCCGGAAAAAAGTACCACAACTCCAGTGTAAGGCTCGGCCGAAAGAGACCAAAAGGAGGGGCTGTGCCTCCACTCCTTTTTCATCAGTTGATTATCAGCAAAACTAGACAACCAGGTCTCTTGCAAAAAGAAAATATCAGCATCAAACCTGCTGAGCAAAAATAAGGCTCTTACGAGCACTTACTGATTTTATGCTGGTGACATTAACGGTCGCCACCTTCAGTGGAGTGGGAACCTCCATCAGGATGATTGAGGTACACATTTCTTAGCCTGCTTACCCCCCTCCCTACTTGGAGACCCTACACGCTTTAATGCTCCTTGTGATTCCTCCTCCATAGAAATCACTGAGTCATCACCAGAACTTCCACCTTCCACCTGGGAAAATGCCTCAAAAGCCTTTGACATCTCCACCCTCCCAGGTTCAGGAGCACTGACATCCTTCCTCCTTCTCCGCCCCTTACCATTTTTCCTTTTAGCCTCCAACAATACCATATACTCATTTGACAATCTGGACGGCAGAACCCCCTCGCCCCCCGCCACCCAGGACATCTTCAGCCAAAACCTCCGCATTAACCCCTCTCCCCACATCATTCACCTTGCATTCTGCACCAGCCACTCTCAGTCCCTTCCCTACCTCCCTCCCCACTATCATCCAATCCATCACCCACTTCACCACTCGGTGTCTGCTGACCTCCAGCCGTACTTCTGCCACAACGAGGGGGAAGGGTTGGTCCAGCACCCTCCATTGCCTTCACTACTCTAGATGCAGGCACAGACTTGGCAACCACACTTTCTGACACTGACTGGGGGGAAACTGACACCACAGCCAGCCTCACAGACACAGATTCCGACGGGACAGAGACTCTAGGATTCCCTGGCATAACTTCAGCCAATCCAGACGGAAGAATTCCTCCACTAACTCCAGGCTTATTGTGCAAAGCCTCAGGGCACTGGCTATAAGGGTGACCAACCTTTTCACATACTGTAGGTTACACTTAATGGTCTTACAGTCCCTTGCCAGATGCCCCAGTTCCTGACACAAAGAGCACTTTTGTTCTGGACAGGAAGAGGAGAAATTTCCCTTGACACCACATTTATGGCACAGCATAGGTTGACCAGGGTGGAAGATGGTAAGCCTATCTCTACCAATAAATGCAGAGAAGGGCAAATGCTGGACCACATTCTCACACACTCCCAACCTCATTAACACTGACCACCCACCCGTCCAGATTCCTCTATCATCCACAATCTTTTTTAGGGGACACAAGGTTTCACCAAATCTCCTCAACCAGACCCATAAATCCTCAGGGGGTATAGACTCATTCTTTGTCAGGATAGTGACATTATTTATCAAGGGCTGTCATGAGATAACTTTGGGGACCAACCCTTTCCAGTCCGGCTGGCCCCTATATATATATGCTCATACTGCTCTCAAAACAGATCCAGTGACTCTGGACGCACAAATGACAAATCATATTCTTAGGAACCTGCTGGATGAGAGCATAAATATCTTCTGCCTTAAATCCCATGGCTAGGATCCTATCCAAAGCCACCTTCCTGAGAGATGGAATACCTCCTCCTTCCCACCTGAACTGTACCACATTCCTGCATTTAAAGGAAGAAGGTGCATTAGGTGAAAGTCCCACAACTGGCTCCCTTCTAACAACAGCATTAACTTGTCCTGAAACAGCCTTAGCAAAGCTATTACCTGGGACAGATGGCACAGAATTAAGGTTTTTAGACACATTTAGTGGCTGCCTAGGAACCTCTGCAATCAGGTTTGGTAAACTACATACACAGTTCAAAATCCTGATCATTGTCAGTGACTGGTTGGTGCATTACAGCATTTTCATCTGTTTCCTCCAAGCTCTATTTCTCTGGTGGCTTCAGTATTGACATATTGTTGTCAAGTGACACTGGTCTTGTGGCTAAAGGCAGATTGAGCTATTCAACTAATTTGTTATTTTCGGCAGAGAAATCAGCAACATTAGTCAGACAGGAATAACAACCTGCCACATGATTATTTTTTTCTCATCATTGAGACAGCAAATAGTATTGACTTCCAAGTTCCTCTGAGCTAAGCTGTAAGATCAACAGCACACCTTGCACAACACCACAAAATAGAGCAGCGCTACTTCACATATCTATAAACATAATACATATGTAGCACCCTCCTTATCTGCTTATCAGGGGAGCCTGATTAGTAGTTCTGCCTGTTGCATGTGTCCATGTGTGATTTATCTGGCCTGAGAGAGTGTCCCCATTGTATCCAATAGGGGAGCCTGCTGGACAGTGGAGGAAACCCAGCCAGTGACACACAGGCTTTGTAACTATCCCAGTGGGTTTGGAACAAACAGTGGTGCATCCTGGGATATGTTATAAAAGCCAAGAGCACATGTGACAGGGTATCTTTGGGTGGGAAGCCAGGTCTCAGGAGGAGGGTGACGGCTGTCTCTCCTCCTGTCTGATGTGAAAGGTGGTCACAAGCGGTCGGCCTAGTGAGCCAAGAGTGTAGTGCTGAGCCAGGAGGTCCAGGAAGCTGACAAGTGGAGTTTGAGGCAGAAGCAACCTTGGGAAAAACAGTGTCCGTGAGTACCAGGAAGCTTGCCAGGGGTCAGCCCAGGAAGGGGACCCCTCCAGTGGAGAGTCAGTGGACAGGTGTTAGCACACACAGCAAGTGAGAAAGGGGGGTGCCAAGCTAGGACCCTGAAGAATAACTTAAACAGGATCATACTTTCTATCTTCACTTCAGTGACAAGGTGAAGGAACGGCCTTGCCGCACACTGCAGCTAGTTGTCTTCAGAATTGTGCATAGTTGGAGCATCCCACTCATCCCTTCTCCTATCCCAGTCCCAAATAAAATAAAATAAAAAAACAACATCCCCTGGATTGATTATTGACTGAGCCAAGGACTTTGAATGCTATTTGTCTGCTTCCAGAAAGTGCAATTCTCAGAAGTCCTCTAGGGGGCAGTGCTACATATATATAATATATATATATATATATATATATATATATATATATATATATATATATATATATATATATAATCCTGTGCATGAATAAACATAAAAATGTCTCCCTGTGTCTTTTTTTTTTAACACCTCTTCCCAAGTACCTTCCTATATCATAAACGAGTTCATGTTAGGTAAGTGATATGGCGACATGTGCTCCCCCATCTCCGGAGAACTCACCGTGAGATAGAACCCCGGCTGGCTTGTACCCCCTTACACAGCTTGTAAATTGGAGTGGAAAAAAGAAAAAGGGAGTGCTGAGGAAAACAGGGTCCCGTTTAACCCTTATAGTGGCATGACAGCTCTCCTGCTCTGGATCACGTATCTAATACATGATCCAGCACCTCTTGGCACTAGCCAATCAGCAGGTGCCGGCTAGTGATTGACCATCGGCCTCCGCTGAGCGGCGAAGAGGATGACAATTATAATACCTAATAAAAAACAAAAAATGTAACAAACAACAATTTTTAACCAGAGGATTGGGCTTTTGTAGGACTGCTCGTGGCAGTTTGTCATTTTTTTCTTCTTATATTTCATTTTTGCAATTTATATGTAACAATATTATTTTTATTTTCTTGACTCGTTGTTTTAAATCCCTATTTACTTTTTGCACCCGTAGATGCATACCTTTAAAGTGTCTATTAGTTCTCATTATTGCTATACCACACTTGAAGTTCCTGTCTTTGTTTGCTTTTCAGGGGCTTTGATGGGGCATTTTTTCATTTACTTGTCTCTTCAAATTTTTTGAGTGGTTTACCTACACCAATATTCAGGTGGCTGATAATGGTATTTATTCCCCCTACCACAAAAAGACCATCATCTCCATTACTAAGCCCTGCGGGTGGGGTGAAACATGTTGGAGCTGAGGCTGTTTTTACTTACTTACTTACCACTTGGGCTGAGTGAGGTATGCAACTATCTGTTTCTGTTTTGCAGTATGCTTTGGGTCTAGACCAGGGATCCTAAAAAGATGGCACTCCAGCTGTTGCAGAACTACACATCCCATGATGCATTGTAGAACTCTGACATTCACAGCCATGACTGGGCATGCTGGGAATTGTAGTTTCAACTGGAGGGCCATAGTTTGAAGACCCCTGGTCTAGACAGACCTTTTCCCAGTCCAGCTATCCAGACTTTGACAGCCTGAGCTGGGACCCTCAAGCATTTGTTATAGGTCACAGAAAGAGGATGACAAGACGGAGCTCTGTGAATGTAAACAATACAGAGCGCTATCCTGTCATCGGGGATGTGCCAGTTTTTGTTTCCCTGGAAAGCAGGGGGAAAAAAAACGCAAATTCCCTAGTAAAAACAGCGCGCAATGAATGCACCAAGCACTGTTAAGTACACAGTTAACCCTTAGAGCACCCTAGATGTTAACCCCTTCCCAGCCAATGTCATTAGTATAGCGACAGTGTATATTTTAAGCACTGATCACTGTATTGGTGTCACTGGTTCCCACAAAGTGTCAAAAGTGCCAGTTAGTGTGAGATTCTCTGCCAAACTATCACAGTCTCCTTATTTGCTGATCACTGCCATTACTAGTATAAAAAAAAAAATTCCAGTATATATCAAAGTTTGTAGACGCTATAACTTTGGCGCAAACCAATCAATATACACATATTGAGAGTTTTTTTTACCAAAAATGTGTAGCAGAATACATATTGGCTTAAATTTTTGAAGAAATTTGATTTTTTAAATGTGTTTATTGGATATATTTTATAGCAGAAAGTTTTTTTTTTTTCAAAGTTGTCGGCCTTTTTTCCTTTATAGTGCAAAAAATAAAAAATTCAGTGGTGTTCAATTACCACCAAAAGAAAGCTCTATCTGTGGAAAAAAATATATACATTTCATTTGGGCACAGTGTTGCATGAATGTAACGGATCAACTGGCACCACGACTGGGTACCTCCATTGACAGATGCTCCTAGTGCTTCCCAAGGACTCCAAGCACTCCACCAGACACCGTAACCACTGCAGACCCCACGAACCACCACAGCTTGGTTGGGGTCTCGCCGTCTCCTACCCACCCTGGACCTACGACAAGGCTCCAGGTTCCAGTGGGTGAACCTCTCTTTCCCCAGAGAGTGAAGCAGTAAGAGGAACAAGCTCTTACAAGACCTTAGTGATTATTAAAGGGAGTATGAAGAGCATAGCAATCCCTTGTAGCAGATTCTCCCAATAAGAGACAGGACTCTAGATTGAGGGTGAAATAGAACACTCGGTTTAATGGTACAGCTGCTCTTTTATACAGTTTTCCCCCATAAGGTTACCGCCCAGGTGGACCTTGTGGGGAACATGAAATTCACAATCCAATAAAAACAGAGTTTTACACTCAGTCACTCCCATACAGTGTACACTCGATAGATAGACAATAGGAAAAGACTGCCAATGGCAATCTGAATGTCTCCTGCACTGAAGTACATGGAATACACATCTAGGTGTCACAGACTTTATGGCAACAGGCTATAGGTCTCACAGTGTAAAGTGGGATTAAATATTCAAACTTCTTGAGAGATATTGCTGACAAATATTACTGTCCCACTTGAAGCAATCCAAACCATTAAGTATCTGTCTTTCACTCCCTGTGACGGTGGGTACTGTCACACATGACCACACAATTGTCAATTAAATTACTGCAGTGACAAACAGCAAAAAATGGTCTGGTCATGAAGTGGGGTCTGGAAGACAAGTGGATAAAGGGGACACATGGCCTTTAAGAACTAACATTGAATGTGGGTCATATATATATATAAGGTGAGCGCACATCTGGTGTCTGTGTTGCCCAGAACAAGTTTAACGTGAACATGTTTATGATATAGGAATGAACTTGGGAAGAGGCGTTAATAAAAAAAAAAAGGCACAAAAAGACATTTTAATATTTATTTATGCACAGGATGTAATATGTTTAATGGACATGTGAAGTGGGGCTGTGCTATTTTTTGTGGTTTTGATATCTGTTTGATATATCACTATATATTAAGGATTTGGAGGCATAGCAGCATAAAGGTAAATTTGGATATCCATAAATCGTTCACAACAAATACACAAGTACAGTTTATAGGCTTAGTCCAGTCATGGGGAATCTGTATGCAGTGCCCAGGCTGACCCACACATGGCCATCATGAGCAGCTGGCTCACCACTTGGAATGCAGGTTCCAGGGCTCCTCAAGCTTCTCAGCCCAACCTGTTACTATCTTGTGCATGGATGGAGTTGGAGGCCTACATTTCCAATCCTCCTGGCCCATGCACTGTAATCCCCTGTTTTCCAGGGAGTACTTACAACCTTGATCCAAGCGCATGCTCTCAGAACCTGAATGGACAGGTTTGCACCAGTAAACACATCTCTCAAGCCATTCCCCAGGCATTGGTTGTTGTAATTGGCTCCTTTCTAGACATTCACACAGAGGCTGTACTGGTAATTAACTTTTTACTTAGTTAAGGCAACAATTAAGACAGGGTAATTCAGATCGTGGCAAATGGCAGATTATTATTCCAGATAATGGTACAATATTTTCAGAATAAATCTGGCATGAAATGAAGGAGCTTGTAGCATTTGTTGCACCCTGCATGACTATTTCTCTTCCCCATAAGAAGTCCTGACTAGTGTTTACTGTCACCTCTTTCCAGAGGGAAGAGCAAGGGGAAACACCATATTCTGCTTTTTTGCCCCTCAATGGGTGCTGTCCATCCTCAGCTAAGAATTACCTTTTTCCAAGGCATTGTATACTATGGGGAAATAAACCCCAAGCAGCCCCTCCCCCAGAGGAGGAGAGCACATATAGCTCCTGTAGGCCTTGCTTCTCTGGCTGAACCTTGGCTATAGGAGCCCTAAACCCCAGCTCCGCCTTTCACAGGGGCTCCCAACAAGCTCCCCACCTGAGGGGAGGGAGGAAAACCACTAAAGGACCCTCTCCCCAATTTCCACTTGCCAACACGACTATGAGGCTTAAGTGTACAACTGCCACAAACATAGTAGAATGTATCATGACATCCAATATTGGCGGACCATTTCTGCTGTCATTAATCCTATAGCAAGTTTATAACTGGTTTACTCATTATGTAAATTACATGTACATAGACACTGCTATGCCTTAAAACAATCACATCAAGATATATGGAAATTTATATTAATGAAATGAATATAATTTATGCATGCAAGCTGCTTTTATAGCCTTTCAAGTCTGTACCAGCTCCACATATTTTATGCAATATGCCCTGAGTGCATGCCTGGACATGTATGAACTACATAAAGCATTTTATAATGCAAGTGAAAATCAGTAAACTTTAAAAAAAAAAAAACAGATTTCTATAAAATGGAACATGATAGTTCCAATTCCAGGTTATTTTTGTGATTGCCAGCCAACAAACTATAAGATACACTCACAATCACTCAGGAAGCAAAATCTTTGTTGTTCAATGGGTTTCAAGTATTTTTTCAGGCTAAAATGTAGATTTTAACATGTGTGTGAAAAATGAAATAAATAAATAAATGCTCCATAGGGGAAGTGGTTAATTACTGTGCCACACATGAGAGTCTAAGGCAGTAGTGGTCAACTTTCTTGCTATGAGGGCCTCAAGTGCAATCCCTGACATCAACATGGGCCACACATAAAAATCACTGAATATTCAGTGTCAGAGACAGTTAGACACAAAACAGAATATAGTCAAAGATTATTGGAATTATACAAGAGATATTTAGAGACTGTAGACATAATACAGGAGATGGTCAGGGACTGCAGACATGATAAAAGAGATGATCATAGGCTGTGGACATAAGGGTCTGGCGTTTAGCTGTGGGCACAGGTGGGCGGAGTGTTATTTTAATTAGGGGGTGGGGCATTCGTGTGTAGGCATGGTCTAGATGTAGTAGAATGTGCGTAGTGCTCCGCAGTTAAAAATGGGCGTGGGGTGTGGTTAAATAGTGTTTGAAATGAAAGAGGGATTGAGGGAAAGAGAGTGAGAGAGAAAGGAATAGGGGGAGAGGGAGAGAGGGAGAGAGGGAGAGAGGAGGGGGAAGAGGGAGGGGGGGGGAGAAGAGGGAGAGAGACAGAGAGAGAGAAAGAGAAAGGGGGGAGAGAGAGAGAGTGGGAGTGGGAAGGAGAGAGAGAGGGAGAGGGGGAGGGAGGGAGAGGGAGGGGGAGTGGGAGCTTGCGAGAGGGAGGGAGAGAGGGAGAGAGTAAGAGAAGGAGAGAGAGAGAGGGGGGTGTGAAGATCAGCACCAGGGAGCTTTGCCCAGCCCCCAGATTAAAGGTGAGTGTTACACCAATTAGAGAATTTTGATGGGGCAACACCTCTGGACCCCTTTACATTACACAGACCCCCCCCCCACACCTCTGGACCCCTTTACATTACACAGTGTGTTGTACAGGGTGAAAGATTCAGGAGTGTGTTGTACAGGGTGCAAGGTTCAGGAGTGAGTTGTACGGGTGCAAGGTTCAGGAGTGTGTTGTACGGAGTGCAAGGTTCAGGAATGCGTTGTACGGGGTGCAAGATTCTGGGTTACGTTGTACAGGTTGCGAGGTTCTGGAGTGCGTTGTATGGAGTGCAGGGTTCAGGAATGCGTTGTACGGGGTGCAAGGTTCTGGAGTGCGTAGTACAGGGTGCAAGGTCCTGAAGTGCATTGTACAGCGTGCAAGGTTCAGGAGTGCGTTTTTCAGGGTGCAAGGTTCAGGAATGCGTTGTACAGGGTGCAAGGTTCAGGAATGTGTTGTACGGGTGCAAGGTTCTGGAGTGCATTATACGGGGTGCAAGGTTCTGGAGTACGTGGTACGAGGTGCAAGGTTCTGGAGTGCGTTGTACGGGGTGCAAGGTTCAGGAGTGCGTTGTATGGGGTGCAAGGTTCAGGAGTGCATTGTACGGGGTGCAATGTTCAGGAATGCGTTGTACAGGGTGCAAAGTTCAGGAACGCGTTGTACAAGATGCAAGGTTCAGGAATACGTTGTACAGGGTGCAAAATTGAGGAATGTGTTGTACGGGGTGCAACGTTCAGGAATGCGTTGTACGGGGTGCAACGTTTAGAAATGCATTGTACGGGGTGCAAGGTTTAGGAAAGTGTTGTATGGGGTGCAAGGTTCAGGAATGCGTTGTACGGGGTGCAAGGTTCAGGAGTGCGTTGTTTAAATTGAAAGGACAGTGCACCTGTGCCCTCCTTTCTGCACATAAATGCTGGAGCCTGGGCAAAAAGGGCAAAAGTCCCAGTGTGAATGAGACTTAAAAGACATGTACAAACCTCTGGAAGGGACACTCCCAGGGAGCTCTGAACAGAGCTCCTTTCTCTCTCCCTGCGGGTTAGTTGGGCAGGGCACACTTGGCCATTTCTGTGTCCTCCCTCTCCCAGTGGGCTGTCAATTTGTTCGCCGGGGAGGAGAGGTAACTGTAGCACAGCTGCAAAAGGGCACTTGAGCTGAGCAGCCCCATATGTACCCATTACCTATGCCCTTGTATTACATGCCGAAATTGCATTGCGGTAATGCAAAGTAAATTGATCACTATAATGCACAATATATCACTACAAAAATGTAAATGGGTCCTAAAGGAATGTGCAGTCTCTGCTTAACTTGGGGTGCAGAGTTTGATAGGCAGCACCGCCTGTCAAACTCACCCATTGAGTTCAACGGAGCCTCACTGCAACTGTTAGCCGAGCGCTCAGCTCAAAGTTGGAGCATAGTCCCACTATTTAAAATAAATTACATTTTAACTATTTCAGAACAATTAAGTGATCATTTTTAATCATTTGCTTACATTTATACCTGATAGCTCACATGTTTTAATCATTTTCAGTCGATTGCAAAGTGCAGAAAATGCCATGTGTGTTGCATATGGATGGATATTAAAGGCTTAGTTCCCCTTTTCAAAAAAATAGCCTATGCAGTCAATGGGCCCAGTAGGTATTAAAAAACTGTGCAGCTTTGTAAATGTTCATTCATTTTATTGTAATGCCTGTAAGGACTTTCTCTCTACAATTCAAAGGTATGACTACCTCAATGGGCAGAAGCACCAGAAGGCACTAGCTAGCACTTTCTGAGAGGAATTGAATGGTTGTGAATAGTGTTGAGCGAACACGGACTGTATTATTCGTGTTCGTACCGAATAATTGGATTTTTGTTACCCGAACACGGACCCGAAAACTTTACTGTATGTTCGGTTTTAAAATCCGTGTTCGGTCATTTTACTTCCTGTTTTGTATGTAATGGCGCGCTTTTAATGGCGGACTTTCAACAGCCAATCAACAAGCGTTTAACTGGTGTGCCTTAAGCCATCCCAGCCATGCCTACTAATGTATTAGTAGCTGTGATTGGCCATCTGAAGCATGTGACCATGTCTTTATAAGCTCGAGACCCAGCGCGCTGCGTCATTCTTCTGTAGTATTAGGGAGAGAGCACACATCATACGTGCTGGCTGCTGATTAGGGACAGACAGTGAAAAATTGTATTGTGTCCCAAAGAATGCAGGGTCAGGTCGGAGTGCAGGCAGGGCGAGTTATTAGGGCATTTTAGGGCGAGGCTGGAGAATAGGCAGGGTCAGTGTTCTACATCGATTTTGCTGTGTGGGGGGTTGGTTGTGCAGTGCCAGTGAACGATCTTATCGAGATTGAATATTAGGGCGAGGCTGGAGAATAGGCAGGGACAGTGTTCTACATCGATTTTGCTGTGTGGGGGTTGGTGCAGTGAACACAATCGTTTTGCCCTCAGTTAAGCCCGCTGAGGAGGAGGGAGAAAAAAATCAATTTTTATCAGTCAGTTGTGTGCAGCGTTTTTGCTTCAGTGCTGACTGTGATAAGACACTGCTGTGTTCACATGTGCTATGGAGTGATTTTCAATTTTATACACTTTTTTTCTATTCCACTATTCAATATACACCCTTTTGGGTTAAAAAAAATTAAATTGTGGCATAGTCTGTACTAATCTATTTAAAAATTACAAACTTAAAGGGGAATTTTCTTTTTTTTTTACCTTCATAGCCTGCAGCAGAGCTGACTGACATAAGACACTGCTGTGTTCACATGTGCTATTGAGTGATTTTCAATTTTATACACTTTTTTCTATTCCACTATTCAATATACACCCTTTTGGGTTAAAAAAAATTAAATTGTGGCATAGTCTGTACTAATCTATTTAAAAATTACAAACTTAAAGGGGAATTTTATTTTTTTTTCCCTTCATAGCCTGCAGCAGAGCTGACTGACATAAGACACTGCTGTGTTCACATGTGCTATTGAGTGATTTTCAATTTTATACACTTTTTTCTATTCCACTATTCAATATACACCCTTTTGGGTTAAAAAAAATTAAATTGTGGCATAGTCTGTACTAATCTATTTAAAAATTACAAACTTAAAGGGGAATTTTATTTTTTTTCCCCTTCATAGCCTGCAGCAGAGCTGACTGACATAAGACACTGCTGTGTTCACATGTGCTATTGAAAAATCACCAATTTTATATCATATTTTCTATTCCGCTATTCAATCTACACCCTTTGGGGTAAAAAGAATTAAATTGCGGCATAGTCATTATCGGTACGTGTGAGATACACCTTTCCAATTTTTGGGGCTCATCTTACACCGCCGAGGATTGCAGGGTGTTTCAGTTTGCCTCCTGCCTGTTCTGAACTCCTCCTACTCCTCATCCTGCCTTTGGGGTACAAAAAATAGTAAATTGGGCCTAGTCCGGGTCTGTACGTGTGAGATAGATACACCTTTTGATATCATATTTTCTATTCCGCTATTCAATCTACACCCTTGTGGTAAAAAGAATTAAATTGCGGCATAGTCAGTATCGGTACGTGTGAGATACACCTTTCCAATTTTTGGGGCTCATCTTACACCGCAGAGGATTGCAGGGTGTTTCAGTTTGCCTCCTGCCTGTTCCGAACTCCTCCTACTCCTCATCCTGCCTTTGGGGTACAAAAAATAGTAAATTGGGCCTAGTCTGGGTCTGTACATGTGAGATAGATACACCTTTTGATATCATATTTTCTATTCCGCTTTTCAATCTACACCCTTGGGGTAAAAAGAATTAAATTGCAGCATAGTCAGTATCGGTACGTGTGAATTACACCTTTCCAATCTTTTGGGGCGCATCTTCCACCGCCGAGGATTGCAGGGTGCTTCAGTTTGCCTCCGGTTTCCTCCTACTCCTCATCCTCATCCTGCCTTTAGGGTACAAAAAATTGTATCTCACCGTTTTTATAATTTTTTTTCTATTCCGCTATTCAATATACACCCTGTTTAAGTGTAAAAAATTAAATTACGGCATAGTCTGTATCGGTACGTGTGAGATACACCTTTTAAATTTTTTGGCGCATCTCCTTCCACCGCCAAGGATTGCAGGGGCGCTTCAGTTTGCCTCCTGTTCCGAACTCCTCCTACTCCTCATCCTCATTCTGCCTTTAGGGTACAAAAAATTATAATCGGGGCCTAGTCTGTGTTTGTACGTGTGAGATACTCCATTTTATATCCTTTTTTCTATTCAATATACACCCTTTTGGGGTGAAAAAAAATTAAATTTGCGTCATACTTTGCATATTTGACTGTGAGATACACCCGTTGTATTTGTATACTGTTTTTCTATTCCGCTATTTAATAAACACCCTTTTGGGGGTCATCTTACACCGCTGAGGATTGCAGGGTGTTTCAGTTTGCCTCCTGCCTGTTCCGAACTCCTCCTACTCCTCATCCTGCCTTTGGGGTACAAAAAATAGTAAATTGGGCCTAGTCTGGGTCTGTACATGTGAGATAGATACACCTTTTGATATCATATTTTCTATTCCGCTTTTCAATCTACACCCTTGGGGTAAAAAAGAATTAAATTGCAGCATAGTCAGTATCGGTACGTATGAATTACACCTTTCCAATCTTTTGGGGCGCATCTTCCACCGCCGAGGATTGCAGGGTGCTTCAGTTTGCCTCCGGTTTCGAACTCCTCCTACTCCTCATCCTCATCCTGCCTTTAGGGTACAAAAAATTGTATCTCACCGTTTTTATAATTTTTTTTCTATTCCGCTATTCAATATACACCCTGTTTAAGTGTAAAAAATTAAATTACGGCATAGTCTGTATCGGTACGTGTGAGATACACCTTTTAAATTTTTTGGCGCATCTCCTTCCACCGCCAAGGATTGCAGGGCGCTTCAGTTTGTCTCCTGTTCCGAACTCCTCCTACTCCTCATCCTGATCCTGCCTTTAGGGTACAAAAAATTGTAATCAGGGCCTAGTCTGTGTTTGTACGTGTGAGATACTCCATTTTATATCCTTTTTTCTATTCAATATACACCCTTTTGGGGTGAAAAAAAATTAAATTTGCGTCATACTTTGCATATTTGACTGTGAGATACACCCGTTGTATTTGTATACTGTTTTTCTATTCCGCTATTTAATAAACACCCTTTTGGGGGTCATCTTACACCGCTGAGGATTGCAGGGTGTTTCAGTTTGCCTCCTGCCTGTTCCGAACTCCTCCTACTCCTCATCCTGCCTTTGGGGTACAAAAAATAGTAAATTGGGCCTAGTCTGGGTCTGTACATGTGAGATAGATACACCTTTTGATATCATATTTTCTATTCTGCTATTCAATCTACACCCTTGGGGTAAAAATAATTAAATTGCAGCATAGTCAGTATTGGTACGTGTGAGATACACCTTTCCAATCTTTTGGGGCGCATCTTCCCCCGCCGAGGATTGCAGGGTGCTTCAGTTTGCCTCCTGTTACGAACTCCTCCTACTCCTCTTCCTCATCCTCATCCTGCCTTTAGGGTACAAAAAATTGTAATCGGGGCCTAGTCTGTGTTTGTACGTGTGAGATACTCCGTTTTATACCCTTTTTTCTATTCAATATACACCCTTTTGGGGTGAAAAAAAATTAAATTTGCGTCATACTTTGCATATTTGACTGTGAGATACACCCGTTGTATTTGTATACTGTTTTTCTATTCCGCTAATTAATAAACACCCTTTTGGGGGTCATCTTACACCGCTGAGGATTGCAGGGTGTTTCAGTTTGCCTCCTGCCTGTTCCGAACTCCTCCTACTCCTCATCCTGCCTTTGGGGTACAAAAAATAGTAAATTGGGCCTAGTCTGGGTCTGTACATGTAAGATAGATACACCTTTTGATATCATATTTTCTATTCCGCTATTCAATCTACACCCTTGGGGTAAAAATAATTAAATTGCAGCATAGTCAGTATTGGTACGTGTGAGATACACCTTTCCAATCTTTTGGGGCGCATCTTCCACCGCCGAGGATTTCAGGGTGCTTCAGTTTGCCTCCGGTTTCGAACTCCTCCTACTCCTCATCCTCATCCTGCCTTTAGGGTACAAAAAATTGTAATCGGGGCCTAGTCTGTGTTTGTACGTGTGAGATACACCGTTTTATAAAAAATTTTCTATTCCGCTATTCAATCTACACCCTTTGGGGTAAAAAGAATTAAATTGCGGCATTGTCTGTATCGGTACGTATGAGATGCACCTTCCAATCTTTTGGGGCACATCTTCCACCGCCGAGGATTGCAGGGTGCTTCAGTTTGCCTCCTGTTCCGAACTCCTCCTACTCCTCATCCTCATTCTGCCTTTAGGGTACAAAAAATTGTAATCGGGACCTAGTCTGTGTTTGTACGTGTGAGATACACCGTTTTTTAAAAATTTTTCTATTCCGCTTTTCAATCTACACCCTTTGGGGTAAAAAGAATTAAATTGCGGCATAGTCTGTATCGGTATGTGTGAGATACACCTTCCAATATTTTTGGGGCGCATCTTCCACCGCCGAGGATTGCAGGGTGCTTCAGTTTGCCTCCTGTTTCGAACTCCTCCTACTCCTCATCCTCATTCTGCCTTTAGGGTACAAAAAATTGTAATCGGGGCCTAGTCTGTGTTTGTACGTGTGAGATACACCGTTTTATAAAATTTTTCCTATTCCGCTATTCAATATACACCCTTTTGGAGTGTAAAAAATTAAATTACGGCATAGTCTGTATCGGTACGTGTGAGATACACCTTTTAAATTTTTTGGCGCATCTCCTTTCACTGCCAAGGATTGCAGGGTGCTTCAGTTTGCCTCCTGTTCAGAACTCCTCCTACTCCTCTTCCTCATCCTCCCTTTAGGGTACAAAAAATTGTAATCTGGGCCTAGTCTGTGTTTGTACGTGTGAGATACTCCGTTTTATATCCTTTTTTCTATTCAATATACACCCTTTTGGGGTGAAAAAAATTGAATTTGCGTCATACTTTGCATATTTGACTGTGAGATACACCCGTTGTATTTGTATACTGTTTTTCTATTCCGCTATTTAATAAACACCCTTTTGGGGTAAAAAAAAATTAAATTGCGGCATAGTTTGCATATTTGACTGTGAGATACACCCGTGCGATACTGTTGTTGTTTTGTTTCCGCTATTCAATAAACATCTTTCTAGGGCAAAATCATAAATTACAGAAATATGAGGAGACCGTCAAATAGGGGCCGTGGCCTGGGTCGTGGTGCTGCTGGTAGAGCTCCTGTTGCAAGGAGAGGACGTGGTCGATCTGTGCCAGCTACACGCACAAGTGAAACACCTTCCTCAAGTGTGAGAAGGCGACAGAACCTGCAGCAGTATTTGGTAGGGCATCATGCGCCTCTAGAAGTGATGAGGCCAGAAGAAGTACAGGCGATAGTAGATTGGGTTGCTGACAGTGCCTCCAGTTCCTTCACATTGTCTCCCACCCAGTCTACTGCAGAAAGGTCAGAGTTGGCACCTGCAGCCAATGTCCAACCGTCTTTTACCTCACCCCCTTGCAAATCAGGCAAGCAGTCTGAGCCCCAAGCCATGCAGCAGTCTCTTCTTCTTTTTGATGACTCTGTCATCAGGGTTTCCCAGGGCCATCCACCTAGCCAGGCCCCAGAAGTGGAAGAGATTGAGTGCAGCGATGCCCAACCACTTATTTCTCAAGATGAGTACATGGAAGGACCATCGCAGCACGTCTCCGATGATGACGAAACGCAGGTGCCAACTGCTGCGGCACTCAGAATTGTGGAGACCAACAAGGAGGGCAGGGGTGAAGACTGGGTGGAAGATGATGTGGAGGACGATGAGGTCCTCGACCCCACATGGAATGAAGGTCATGCAGGTGACCTGAGTAGTTTGGAGGAAGAGGCGGTGGTCGCACAGAGCCACCAGCACAGCAGAAGAGGGAGCAGGGTGCAGAAGTGGAGCGGCCATGCCCTAGACACTACGACTGCTACTGCTCAACGCAGCAAGGGACCGAGCGCACCAAAGCCAGCTCAAAGGAGTTCTCTAGCGTGGAAGTTCTTCAGAAAATGTGCTGATGACAGGACACGAGTGGTTTGCACCCTGTGCAATCAGAGCCTGAAGCGAGGCATAAACCTTCTCAACCTGAGCACAATCTGCATGATCAGGCATCTAAGTGCAAAGCACGAGCTGCAGTGGAGTAGACACCTTAAAAACCAAGAAAGGTCTCTGGCTCCTCCTTCTTCCTCTTCTGCTGCAGTCTCGGCCTCTCCATCCACCTCTGTAGTGATACCGGCACCTGCCACCCCGCAAACAGACGATCTGTCAGCAACACCACCACCTGGGTCACCAACCATCTCCACAATGTCCCGTGGAAGCATTCAGCTTTCCATCTCACAAACACTTCAGAGGAAGAGGAAGTACCCCCCTACCCACCTGCGATCCCTGGCCCTGAATGCCAGCATTTCAAAATTCTTTTGGCCTTTGGCCTTTGAAATGCTGTCATTCCGTCTGGTGGAGACGCACAGTTTTAAAAGCCTTATGTCGGTGGCTGTCCCACAGTACGTCGTGCCCAGCCGCCACTACTTTTCCAGGCAAGCCATCCCTTCCCTGCACAACCAAGTGGGGGAAAAAATCAGGTGTGCACTGCGCAACGCCATCCGTGCCAAGGTCCACCTAACTACCGATACGTGGACCAGTAAGCGCGGTCAGGGGCGTTATATCTACCTAACGGCACACTGGGTAAATGCAGTGGCGGATGGGCCTGAGGCGAATAGCAATTTGGCGCATGTCCTTCCACCACCGAGGATTGCAGGGCGCTTCAGTTTGCCTCCTGTTCCTAACTCCTCCTACTCCGCTTCCTCATCCTCTACCGCCTCCTCATCCGGTCAGCATAACACCTTCACCACCAACTTCAGCACAGCCAGGGGTAAACGACAGCAGGCAGTTTTAAAACTTGCCTGTTTGGGGGAAAAACCACACACCACGCAGGAGTTGTGGAGGAGCATGGAACAGCAGACAAATGAGTGGTTGCTGCCAGCGAGCCTCAAGCCCGGCCTGGTGGTGTGCGATAACGGGCGAAATCTCATAGCAGCTCTGGGCCTAGCCGGTTTGACGCACATCCCTTGCCTGGCGCATGTGCTGAATTTGGTGGTGCAGAGGTTCCTTAAAAATTACCCCGATATGTCAGAGCTGCTGCAGAAAGTGCGGGCCGTCTGTGCGCACTTTCGGCGTTCTCACCCTGCTGCTGCTCGCCTGTCAGCGCTGCAGCGTAACTTCGGCCTTCCCGCTCACCGCCTCATATGTGACTCCCCAAGATACACAAAAACGAAAATAAACCACCGGGACGCCCAATTGTAAGTGCAATTAATTCTGTCCACTCCAGACTTGGGGAATACTTGGACAAGTTTATTCAGCCATTGGTACCTCAGGGAAAATCATACCTCAGAGACAGTAAACAACTACTACATGATTTGGAAGGTCTCGAGGTGCTGGAAGATGATATTTTGGTAACAATAGACGTTAATTCCCTGTATACCAATATAATACAAAAAGATGGTCTGGACGGAGTGGAATGGGCTTTAAACAATTTTACAGATTTTAAACAAGCACAATTGCACTTTATTACCTTTAGAGGGACTTGAAATGGCCATGAATTCCAACTATTTTTGGTACAAAGGACAATATTTTGTACAAACCAAGGGAGTAGCCATGGGGGCTAGATATGCCCCCAGCGTGGCCAAAATTTTTATGCAAAAGTGGGAAGAGGAGCAGATTTTTAGTGTAAATAGACCTCTTTTAAAAATTTACCGCAGATATATAGATGATATCATTTTAATATGGCGGGGTAACCCAGAATCTCTACAACTCTTCTTTGATGAAATTAGCAACAATGGATATGGAATCACTTTTACTGGCAATTGGGATAATAACAAAATGTCATACCAGGACCTGGAACTCTTTAAGAAGGACGGTAAATTACGTAGCAAAACTTTCTTAAAAAAAATGATAAAAACGGGTATATACCTACACGAAGCTGCCACCATCACCAGTGGCTAGGTAATATACCAAAAGGCCAATTACTAAGGATCAGAAGAAATTGTACGGACATACAAGACTACGACACCCAAGCCGATATTTTGATCAACAGATTCCTGGAAAAAGGCTACAAAAGGAGAGAGTTGGAACACGTAAAACAACTGGTCAGAAGAATGAAAAGAGAGGATCTAATTAAAGAGAACACTAATAAGAGGAAGAATAATGACAATAAATTGGATTGCGCATTTATCATGGGCTTCAATAGGCAACACAAGGATATGGAAAAAATAATTAAGAAGCACTGGCCAATCCTAAGAGCAGACAAAACTCTGAAACAGATACTACCTACAAAACCATCCTTTATTTACCGACGAGCTCCTGCTCTCAGGGATAAAATCGTGCATAACGTAATAGACCCATCAAAGAAGATCTTTTTACCCACGGCCATTAATGGTTTCTATCGCTGCCAGAAATGTCTTCCTTGCAGGAATAACAGAAAGCAACCAAAAAAGATTAAAAGCTTCAAATCCAACGTCACTGGCACAAAATACAAAATCAAAGACACCATCACATGCACCAGTACGCATGTCACGTATGTGGTGGAGTGTCCGTGTAAGTTGCAATATATCGGCAGAACCACAGGACCCCTTTTTATCAGAATCAGAGAGCATATAAAAAATATCAAAAAAGGTTTTGCGAAACATACCCTGTCAAGACACTTTAAAGAGGTCCATGCACAAAACCCAGCAGGGATGATATTTTACGGAATCGACAAGATAAAGGGAGACTGGAGAGGTAGCAACAAAAAGAGAATGGTATCAAAAAAACGAAACAAAATGGATTTTTTTAATGCGCTCCCTCCGCCCCGAAGGTTTGAATGCTGATATCGATTTAAACTGTTTTATTATAGACACATGATTTTAATTTTTATACTTTTAGCTTTCTTAATCTTTAAACCCCCTTTTAAATCTTCCTCTTAAGAAACCTTTTAAAAACTTTTTTATGAGCCTTCTCATCCAACATCTGTCCGACAGAACGTATGTGAACCATTGTACATGTTTTATATAACTATTGGGCCTATATTCCTTTGATCCTTTTACAACACACTTTTAAGGCTTTCTCATCCAGCATCATATATATTTTTTATATTTTTTATCAAAGAAGCATATTTCATTTGACTTCCTTTTTTGACAGTTTGTCTTTTAACAGTTTTTTATTTCCATCTCCGTTCGCATTCTACAACTTTTGGCCTTTTATTTGAATTCATACTAATTTCTTATGGGTTTGCACTTTAATCCACAAAAAATGCACCTGGCACCTTGAGCACTTTTATATCCTCTTCACTTTATAGTGTATGTTTTTAGCACACACAACACGCTAAACACGCTAAAACACGTGTGCTAAACACGGATATATCCCTATATCACACATAACTTTTTCATTATACACCTCTTAGGAATGAACTTCCTGGGGTAGCTTAATAAAATATATCCTATTATCTATAATGACTTTCTACACCAGTTGGATTCTTTCTCACTTCTTGAATTCACATATTCTTTCTCACATGGTTTGGAACACATCATCACGTTTTAATGCACTCATTCCCTCAACATTTCTATTTTCATCACAAGTACTTTCTCATCCAACATCACATTGGTCCTCACTAACATCAGCTATATTATATACACCATAGACACATGAGAAGTTGTTCCTTTTTGATTTCCTTTTTGGTCTCCTCTTCTTACATTGAGGATTAGCCTGCTATTATAAATTACCCATGATAATAATCACACATCCATTTCCATATTATATTTTCATATTAATCCTACAAAAACACCCTCGATTACTATTCGTGGTTTTTAAACTTCGTTTTAATTTTTATATGTTGATTAAAATATACATTGTTTGTCCATCGTGATTGTAGCGGCAGCAGGATCGAGCATGATGATACATACAGCTGTGATTGCATCCCATAGTAAGCCGGTGAGCACTTGGAGTATTCTACTACTTCCTGTGTAGCCGTGCCATGATTGTAAATTTGCATACTGACCTATGATTGGCCGATGAGATGCATCCAGCTATAAGAGGACGGAGAGGTTGACTGACGGGCACCGCTCCCGTAGACGTCCAATGACGAAACGTATGTAGGGCGGAACCTATACGTCAACGTCACTTCCGGTTCGCAGCTCGCCGAGTGTGGAACGCGGAAGCTTCTCCGGCGCTGTCTGCACCAATCTGATACGATCTGCTACATCCGCACCGCAAGTGTGAGTCACTACTAACTTTTTGTAAATTCCAAACTACTTGCCACATTAAGAGACTGTTTCTTGCACTCAGATGAGGATCCATCGGTCTGCAAAGATAGATTGGGGACAGGTCTGAGAGCTCTTTTTTACCTACCCTATACAGCCAGTGAGTATTATCTAGCTGCAGGGTAAGTGCGACCTCTTGTGGTTAATTTGGAATATTACACAAAAAGGAATTCACCAGTATCTTCACGGCATTATCTTTATCGTGACTGTTATTCTCATTAGGGCTTACTTCAAATATTTATTACACCACATTAATTATTCATACCATACCTTGCTCGTTTTACCATTTGATTTTATATTCAGGTCAGTTTTTAAAACCTTATTACAGCAATATTTGCACACATTCTCTTTCTGCCTTTTATGTATACACCATTTTTTATATGTGCACCTTTTTACTGAGAGTGGGCCAGTTTTTATAGCTCACTTCTTATCACAGGAACTAATTGCACATTTTTCTGCACCTATTTATTTCTCAGCACTAAGCACTTTTTTCCTCAAACCACTATCTGCACACACTGAACATACTTTTTAGGTAGCGCCGTTTCCAACTTTTCATCCCACATCTATCACTTTGACCCCTAAGTTTTTAGGGGTTGGTTGGGGACTGCAACCTCTTTTAATTGGTAATTTTAAGGGTCCTGGAGTTTCTGATCCATAGCGCTGGTTACCCCCCTCTTTTTATTCTCATATGTGACGTGCCCACAAGGTGGAACTCCACCTTGCACATGCTGGAAAGACTGTGCGAGCAGCAGCAGGCCATAGTGGAGTTTCAGCTGCAGCACGCACGCGTGAGTAGCTCTGCGGAACAGCACCACTTCACCACCAATAACTGGGCCTCCATGCGAGACCTGTGTGCCTTGTTGCGCTGTTTTGAGTACTCCACCAACATGGCCAGTGCCGATGACGCCGTTGTCAGCTTAACTATCCCACTTCTATGCCTCCTTCAATAAACGATTCGGGCGATGATGGAAGAGGATGTGGCACAGGATGAGGAGGAGGAAGAGGAGGAGGAGGATGAAGAGGTAACATTTCCAAGGCTTTCAGGGCAGTCATTCGCAAGTGGCTCCGAGGGTGGGTTCCTGCACCCACAAACGCCAGGGACACAATTGTCCAGCAGGGGCACAGCTCTGGAGGATGAGGAGGATGAAGAGGAGGAGATGGAGGAGGAGATGGAACCATGTTCACAGCAGGGTGGCACCCAGGCCAGCTCATGGCCATCACTGGTGCGTGGCTGTGGGGATATAGAGGACACAGACGATACACCTCCCACAGAGGACAGCCTTTCGTTGCCTCTGGGCAGCCTGGCACACATGAGCGATTACATGCTGCAGTGTCTCCACAACGACCGCCGAGTTGCCCACATTCTAACTTGTGCTGATTACTGGGTGGCCACGCTGCTGGATCCCCGTTACAAGGACAACGTACCGTCCTTAATTCACTCACTGGAGCGCGATTGCAAGATGCGCGAGTACAAGCGCACGCTGGTAGACGCGATGCTGCTGGCATTCCCACCTGACAGCGGGGCCACAGTGGAAGCACAAGGCAGAGGAGGAGGAGGAGGAAGAGGTCGCCAACGCAACCAGGGCACCGCCAGCACCTCAGAAGGCAGGGTTAGCATGGCCGAAATGTGGAAAAGCTTTGTCAGCACGCCACAACAAACAGCAGCACCAGCAGCTCATATGGAACGTCTTAGCAGGAGGCAGCATTTCACCAACATGGTGGAGCAGTATGTGTGCACACGCCTACACGTAGTGAATGACGGGTCTGCCCCCTTCAACTTCTGGGTCTCCAAATTGGGCACAGGGCCTGAGCTTGCCCTTTACGCCTTGGAGGTGCTGGCATGCCCTGCAGCCAGTGTATTATCTGAACGGGTATTTAGCACGGCTGGGGGCGTTATCACAGACAAGCGCAGCCGCCTGTCCAGAGAAAATGTGGACAAGCTCACGTTCATTAAAATGAACCAGGCATGGATCCCACGGGACTTTTCCGTACCTTGTGCAGAATAGAGATGGATACCGACCTTACCCAGCCATTGTTCTACTTTTGATCTTTCTCACTCTTTTGGGGTGTACCCTCATTTAAAATAGTGTGGCTACCTCGTCCTCCTCCACCGCCGCTTCCACCTACACCGCCACATCCACCACCACCTCAACCTCCCTCCTACTCCATATGGGCCTTGTCCTTCACAGATGAAGAAAATTGTTTTATTTTTCTGTTTTTTTTTGTTGTTTTAAGTTATTTCCCTATCCACATTTGTTTACAGAGCACTTGCCATGCTCTTAACTACGTTTTGCTGCCATTTGCAGCACTCTAGCCCTTTCCATTGGTGTTTTAGAGCCATTTTAGTGCCTGAAAGTTCGGGTCCCCATTGACTTCAATGGGGTTCGGGGTCCGGGTAAAGTTCGGAAAAAGGCCGGGACACGGACCCGGACTTTTTTTTCAAGTTCGGCCGAACCCGCCGAACACGGACATCCAGGTGTCCGCTCAACTCTAGTTGTGAAGAAGCTGTCTGTAATGTTCTGTTATGCTTACACAACTTTTAGTAAAGATAACTTTGTTGTTAATTTACCTTGTCTGGTCTAAAGTTACTTGAGAACATACTTAAAGGGGTGCATGCAAGGCATAACATACATATGGTCACATCAGACAATACAAGAGAGCTGACATACTAGTATCTGATTAATGTTCAAGCTAACCAGAGAGTTCTATATTGCCATTGCCAAGTGTCCATGTTCCAACGGTCGGGAAGTTGAGGAGACTTGCCATAGTTGATGGAGGGCATATGCAGTGAAGGTACTTGTGTGCTTGGTTTTCTGCACTAGCGATCGATCGGTAGACGAGTCTGGGTCCGACTCGTGATACGGAGCATCCTATGGACCCAGCCTGGATGTCACAGAAGATGGAGTGTTCCCGACACACAGTAATGTGAACCAAGCCTTCGATTGGGGTACCTTGAGCCTAAAAATACTTTTCAAGGGTTGGAAAAAGGCTGAAAAAAACGCTGCTCTAAACTAAGCAAAATAAAAAGTCAATTCTAACAAAACGTGGGCAACAAAAGGATAATTATGACAATAAGCAGGCAAACAGCAGGTAAATATGACAATATGAGGGCACCAATGGGCTATCTTGATAATGTGTGGGCAACAAATTGGCAATCATTACAATACAGTGGGTACGGAAAGTATTCAGACCCCCTTAAATTTTTCACTCTTTGTTATATTGCAGCCATTTGCTAAAATCATTTAGGTTCATTCTTCTTCCTCATGAATGTACACATAGCACCCCATACTGACAGAAAAACACAGAATTGTTGACATTGTTGCAGATTTATAAAAAAAGAAAAACTGAAATATCACATGGTCCTAAGTATTCAGACCCTTTGCTGTAACACTCATATATTTAACTCAGGTGCTTTCCATTTCTTCTGATCATCCTTGAGATGGTTCTACACCTTCATTTGAGTCCAGCTGTGTTTGATTATACTGATTGGACTTGATTAGGAAAGCCACACACCTGTCTATATAAGACCTTCCAGATCACAATGCATGTCAGAGCAAATGAGAATCATGAGGTCAGAGGAACTGCCTGAAGAGCTCAGAGACAGAATTGTGGCAAGGCACAGATCTGGCCAAGGTTACAAAAAGATTTCTGCTGCACTTAAGGTTCCTAAGAGCACAGTGGCCTCCATAATCCTCAAATGGAAGACGTTTAGGGCGACCAGAACCCTTCCTAGAGCTGGCCGTCCGGCCAAACTGAGCTATCGGGGGAGAAGAGCCTTGGTGAGAGAGGTAAAGAAGAACCTAAAGATCACTGTGGCTGAGCTCCAGAGATGCAGTCAGGAGATGGGAGAAAGTTGTAGAAAGTCAACCATCACTGCAGCCCTCCACCAGTCGGGGCTTTATGGCAGAGTGGCCCGACGGAAGCCTCTCCTCAGTGTAAGACACATGAAAGCCCGCATGGAGTTTGCTAAAAAACACCTGAAGGACTCCAAGATGGTGAGAAATAAGATTCTCTGGTCTGATGAGACCAAAATAGAACTTTTTGGCCTTAATTCTAAGCGGTATGTGTGGAGAAAACCAGGCACTGCTCATCACCTGTCCAATACAGTCCCAACAGTGAAGCATGGTGGTGGCAGCATCATGCTGTGGGGGTGTTTTTCAGCTGCAGGGACAGGACGACTGGTTGCAATCGAGGGAAAGATGAATGCGGCCAAGTACAGGGATATCCTGGACAAAAACCTTCTCCAGAGTGCTCTGGACCTCAGACTGGGCCGAAGGTTTACCTTCCAACAAGACAATGACCCTAAGCACACAGCTAAAATAACGAAGGAGTGGCTTCACAACAACTCCGTGACTGTTCTTGAATGGCCCAGCCAGAGCCCTGACTTAAACCCAATTGAGCATCTCTGGAGAGACCTAAAAATGGCTGTCCACCAACGTTTACCATCCAACCTGACAGAACTGGAGAGGATCTGCAAGGAGGAATGGCAGAGGATCCCCAAATCCAGGTGTGAAAGACTTGTTGCATCTTTCCCAAAAAGACTCCTGGCTGTATTAGATCAAAAGGGGGCTTCTACTAAATACTGAGCAAAGGGTCTGAATACTTAGGACCATGTGATATTTCAGTTTTTCTTTTTTAATAAATCTGCAACAATGTCAACAATTCTGTGTTTTTCTGTCAGTATGGGGTGCTATGTGTACATTCATGAGGAAGAAGAATGAACTTAAATGATTTTAGCAAATGGCTGCAATATAAAAAAAGAGTGAAAAATTTAAGGGGGTCTGAATACTTTCCGTACCCACTGTATATGGGTAACAAACAGGTTCATAGGATAATCTAATACTCATATTGTAAAATTTCTAGGGAGTCTTTTTTGCGACTCCCTCTTTTTTTGATGGTTTTGTTCAACCTTTGGGCTGCTAAGTTATAAAACAGGATATAGTTTTATTGTTTAACATAGGCCTGGTAAATCCATGGAGACAATGACACATTATTGTCTGGTTGCTAGGTATAGTGCCCCACCATCTAATTGCCACAGTATCAGTTACATTGCAATCTACAATTATATCTGAACCATCTATTACATTATTATTGTCTTAATGATGGAGCCATCTATTGGCTGTTTGCTGCAATTGCAGTCTAGTTTATTTTGCATTTGTTAATAAAGTTTCACCCTCGCATCAGTGCAGCCATCTTAGCTTTCAAAGGCATACCAGTGAAGCTCTCCTATTTTCCTTTTGATACACATATGCTTTTAAGTCTGTTTATTGTTTGTCAAATTGTATGATATGCTTGGATTACATTGCTATGTATTTGCCGTGGGATTTGGGCTCTCTCCAAAATAAATGTGTTTATTGTATGCATTTGAAAGCGTCATGTAGCATATTGTAACCTCCGTTTATTTGGTTGTAGTGCAGATTTACAGAACAATCCAAAGAAGTAAATTCAGTTTTGGAATGAAACACAATGCTGCTTCTGTCAGTTTTGTTAGCTAGCTGTCAGCTAAGCGTTAGTGGCACAGCATAGTAAACGCATACATACTTTATAACTGTTGAAAATAAAGGAGCTTCATCTGAAAGTGAAAGAATCCACACGAAAACTGTACTTGGGACTGTACTCAATTGTAATTCATACGTCATGGATCCAGATAGGAGTGTGGACCTTTCGCATCAAAATTCAGAGACCGGTCTCACATGTCTGGCTCCAGATATCAAGTGCACTCCAGCAGATCATCAATAATTTCTGCAGGCCTCAGAGCAAGAGCAAAAGCAGACAGCGTGAGCAGTGGTTGCATATGCTTAGAAAGAAGCTGACTTGATAAAGCAAAGCTAGAAGCCAGTATTGCACACTTGTATAAAGTACTCGAAACCCATACTTGAGTAAAAGTACAAGTGCTCGATCAAAAAGTGACTTGAGTAGAAGTGGAAGTGCTCTATCAGAGAGTGACTTGAGTAGAAGTACTAAAGTATTCAACATTTTTTGTACTTAAGTATTGCAAGTAGTTTTTTTTTAAATTTTGCTACTCAAGTACTGAAAGTAAAAGTACAAGTACTGTGTTATGTAGTTATTAAAGAAAGAAGTCAAAAGTTTAAACATCATATTGTTTTTTATTATTTCAAATTATTAACCTAAAGGACAATCACAATTCCTTTGGCTGTAACTTTTTGTAAACAAAAACAGATAAAGTATGTCCCTCCCTTTCCCCTTTAAAGCATCCCTCCTTCTCTTCCCTGCATGTTTTTTTTCTCCACGGCTTATTGGTGCGCAAAATCATATATAAACCAATGTGATATACAACAATATATTCCAATAATGAAATAAAGGAAGAGTGTATGAAATCAAAGTCAATAAAAAGTCCATATATATATATAATGCCATAATACCATATATATGTGACAAAACAAGAATACATTTTCAAAGGTGCAGGAATCAAACAGGTGCTATTCCAAATAATAGGTGCAGACTCCCACCACCTTGTGGATTTCCCCCTTACACGACGGATGAAGGTAAGTGCAAAATAATATCTAAATAGACTCTTCCAGTGAAACAAAACTGCAAAACCTGTGCTCTCAACTTCCAGTGAAAAAAGCAAAATCAGCCTCTTAGCAGAAAAAAGGTCTATGTACGCTTGTGACTCTCCTTGGTTTGGAGGTTCTCTTTCCCCTTAACAGCAGATATGTAGACCATTTTATTTATATAAACAGTAGCATTTATTTTCGTATGCGCTGATTTACACATGACATTATACACATTTTTTTTAACTTAATGAAACCGGCCATCTACTGTTCTGGCAGTGGTAATTTTTATAATAGTAACGAGTAACTATGCAGCCCAAAAAAAAAAATATCGGAGTAGAAGTATTGAAATCATCGAAAAAATGTAGTGAAGTAAAAGTGGAAGTAGGAGAAAAAAATTCTACTCCAGGAAAGTACATATACCGTCTTTCGGTACTTAAGTACAGTAGTGAAGTAGTTCTACTTAGTTACTATACACCTCTGATTTACTGTAGACTCAAAGGGCGAAAGAACTAGCATCAGCAGCAGCTGTGGTATATTAAACTAGTGGAAGGAGATCTGCTTTAATACCTTGTGGAAATAGCAACTCATGATTCAGTACAAAGGACAGAATTAAGCTCCAGACCAAATTAAGACTCAGAGTCTGCTTCTATCAAGTCCATCTCCAGCACAATTCCAGTTTCCTAACTTGATATACCAGCAGCCCTCTCCTGATATGCTTGAGCTGCACCCCTCACTTCACACTAACTCTGAAAATGTCCCAGCACCAAGGATAGATATTCAAGAAACTATGCTAACCCTCAGCATCCATCATGTGAGCTGGGTTAACATGTGTCTTCCTTGAGAAATGGCCCTTGAAGACAACTGAACTAGCAAGGCACCCAATGTGAAGAGAATTAGTATTTACCAATCTCTTAACATTTCATGATCACCTCAAGAACTATTGGGCATAGAAGACAGCTTTCCAAGGCATCACCAGAGATGTCAAACTTAAAGCTAAAGACAAGATAGATCTGCTAACAAAGTGGCCCAGAATCACCTCGACAGGCCAAGAGAATCAGGTCATAATCCATTTGCTGGGATTAAAATGGTATGGCAGAGACTAGAGAACTGTTATGGCAGCCCCGAAGCTATTGAAAACACTCTATTGAAGAAACTGGAAGTCTTCCCTAAAATCTCCAACATAGACAACCTTTAAAGTTAAGAGAACTTGATGACATTTTGTTGGAGGTTAATGCAGCCAAGACTGAAGGTAATTTACCAGGACTTTGATTCCAAGAAAAGCTCCCATATAGTCTGTATGATAAGTGGATCATTACATCTCCTTCCCACCATCCAGTTTCTTCACCCAGTTTATTGTCAGCCAAGCAAAGACTAGAAATGACCCAAACTTCATATTCTTGAAGTGTGGTAACCAGATGCCAGCAAACACAGAGAATACAGGGGCAAGGTATGGTAACAGACCATCAGTGTCAATCAGAAGGACAGAGGTGTCAGCCACTGATGCAGCTTTACAGCTTGACAACTCTGAAAAGAAATTCATGGAACCAGATTGTTCATGCCCAACCCATAAAAAACCACACCTGCTGTCTAAGTGCCGTGGATTCAGAAGCAGGTACACTAAAGTACGCAAAAATTACACAAAAGAAAATGCTATCTTCTTCGGATGTTGTGCATCCACCAAAAACATTGCTAAAGACTGCAAGCTCAAAATAAGTTGCAGAGAGTGCAGTAGTGACCAATATACCTCAGCACCCACCGTGTCTGTGTCCAGCCTCTTTGGCAGCAGACCCTGAGGTAAACCGCAAAGAGCATGGAGCTCACACACCAGCAGACGTGAACTAATTTAGGACAAAATTGCTGCCTAATAGGTGCCTTTCTCAATTCAGCCAACTTACCAGCTAAATACCAGTAAAAGAGGCCTTTAATGCTTGCAAACAACAGCCATGCACCCCCTCACTATGCTATCCAGGGACCATAACTCAAAGCGTGGACAGTTTAGACGACAGCATGTTTGTTGGAACCCCAAATGATGAAAAACCTGCTATCTTCATTAAAGACAGTATGTTCCTTGATGTAGTTGAAAAAGAAATGATTGTTGATGAAGCAAATCAGTGGTCGGCACTCTTACCATTTCACACACAACCACACCCTAGACTGCTAAACAACAGAAATCAAGCACATACGAGACTCCTTGCTCTACAGCATAGTGATGGACGAACATCGGCCGGGGCGGTTCGCGAACACCAGCTGCAAATTTTTTCAAAAGTCCGCGAACCGCGTGTTCGCGGCAGGCCCCATTGACTTTAATGGGAGGTAAACTTTAAAAACCTTTAGGTCATATTTGCAGCCACAAAAGACGTACTAGCTGTGCACAAATAGTCCCAGCACATGGACAATGTCATAACAGAAGTATTGCAATTGAAAAAGTTGCCCTAAATTTTTATTAATTTTTTTTACAGCAAAAAATATATATTTTTTTTCATAAATCAGCCAGAACTGACAGCAGTCGGTAAATACATTGTCTAATAATATATATTGGGTCCATTCACACATCTGTAAAATGGGTCCGCATCCATTCCACAATTTGGCGGAACCTTTACAGACCCACTGTTTTTCATTTCCAGTCTGAAAAATTTGGCATTCACAGGATAAAGAAGTAAGTGTCGGCCATTCCAGGCCCCAAAAATTAGCCCACATGCGTTTACCTGACAGCTAAGAACATTGTATTCTGTGGTTGAAGGTACATTAGGCATTCGCAGGATACAGAAGTAAGTGTCGGAAAGGCACCAAAAAATAGCCCACATGGGTTTACCTGACAGCTAAGAATGTAGTATTCTGTGGCTGAAGGTACATTAGGCATTCACACAGTATACAGAAGTAAGTGTCGGCCTGTATAGGCTGCAAAAATTAGCTCACATGGTTTGAACTGACAGCAAAAAACTTAGTTTTTGATGGCTAGAGGTATGGTAGGTGTTCACAGTACACAGAACCGTAAGTGTCGGCCTGTATAGGCTGCAAACATTAGCTCACCTGGTTTGAACTGACAGCAAAAAAAATATTTTTTGATGGCTAGAAGTACGGTAGGCGTTCACAGTACACAGAACCGTGAGTGTCGGCCTGTATGGGCTCCAAAAATTAGCTCACATGGTTTAGAAACATAGAAACATAGAATGTGTCGGCAGATAAGAACCATTTGGCCCATCTAGTCTGCCCAATATATCTGAATCCTATGAATAGTCCTTGGCCCTATCTTATATGAAGGATAGCCTTATGCCTATCCCATGCATGCTTAAACTCCTTCACTGTATTTGCAGCTACCACTTCTGCAGGAAGGTTATTCCATGCATCCACTACTCTCTCAGTAAAGTAATACTTCCTCATATTACTTTTAAACCTTTGCCCCTCTAGTTTAAAACGGTGTCCTCTTGTGGTAGATTTTCTTCTTTTAAATATGCTCTCCTCCTTTACCGAGTTGATTCCCTTTATGTATTTAAAGGTTTCTATCATATCCCCTCTGTCTCTTCTTTCTTCCAAGCTATACATGTTAAGGTCCTTTAACCTTTCCTGGTAAGTTTTTTCCTGTAATCCATGTACTAGTTTAGTAGCTCTTCTCTGAACTCTCTCTAGAGTATCTATATCCTTCTGGAGATATGGCCTCCAGTACTGCGCACAATACTCCAAGTGAGGTCTCACCAGTGTTCTGTACAGCGGCATAAGCACTTCCCTCTTTCTACTGCTTATACCTCTCCCTATACATCCAAGCATTCTGCTGGCATTTCGTGCTGCTCTATTACATTGTCCTCCCACCTTTAAGTCTTCTGAAATAATTACTCCTAAATCCCTTTCCTCAGATACTGAGGTCAGGACTGTGTCAAATATTCTATATTCTGCCCTTGGGTTTTTACGCCCCAGGTGCATTATCTTGCACTTATCCACATTAAATTTCAGTTGCCAGAGTTCTGACCATTCTTCTAGTTTTCCTAAATCCTTTTCCATTTGGCATTTCCCTCCAGGAACATCAACCCTGTTACATATCTTTGTGTCATCAGCAAAAAGACAAACCTTACCATCAAGGCCTTTTGCAATATCACTTATGAAGATATTAAACAAAATTGGTCCCAGTACAGATCCCTGAGGTACCCCACTGGTAACATGACCTTGTTCTGAATGTTCTCCATTGACTACAACCCTCTGTTGCCTGTCACTCAGCCACTGCCTAATCCACTCAACAATATGGGAGTCCATGTTCAATGACTGTAGTTTATTGATAAGTCTTCTATGTGGGACAGTGTCAAAAGCCTTACTAAAATCTAGATATGCAATGTCTACTGCACCTCCACCGTCTATTAGTTTAGTCACCCAGTCAAAAAAATCTATAAGATTTGTTTGACATGATCTCCCTGAAGTAAACCCATGTTGTTTTTCATCTTGCAATCCATGGGATTTAAGATGTTCCACAATTCTATCCTTTAATAGGGTTTCCATTAATTTGCCTACTATTGATGTCAGACTCACTGGTCTATAGTTGCTCGATTCCTCCCTACTACCTTTTTTGTGAATGGGCACGACATTTGCCAATTTCCAATCTTCCGGGACGACTCCTGTTACTAATGATTGGTTAAATAAATCTGTTAATGGTTTTGCCAGCTCACCACTAAGCTCTTTTAATAATTTTGGGTGTATCTCATCAAGTTTGAACTGACAGCAAAAAACATAGTTTTTGATGGCTAGAGGTACGGTAGGCGTTCACAGTACACAGAACCGTGAGTGCCGGCCTGTATAGGCTCCAAAAATTAGCTCACATGGTTTTAACTGACAGCAAAAAACTTAGTATTTGGTGGCTGGAGGTACTAAGGCATTCACAGAAAAAATAATTGTCGGCCCTGAAAGGCCCCAAAAATTTGCCATTCAATGGACATGAAATGCCTTTTATGCCGCTGTATGTAGCAAAGCCAAGGGCCAGGAATTGTTGTGGGTGGAGGAATTTCGATGAAACCTAGTCTACTGGTCACATGTGTTGAATTCCTCAGAGATCCATGCCTAATTCATTTTTATAAATGTGAGGTAGTCTACACTGTCATGAGCAAATTGTGCAAGCTCTGGCCAGAGGTCAAGCCTGCCCACCCAGTAGTCCAGGGGTTCATCACTCCTCAGAGCGTCCACATCGGCCATTAACCCGATGTAGTCGGACACCTGTTGGTCTAGGCGTTCCCTCATGCTGGATCGGGAGTACAGCTGTCGACGGTTCGGCTGAAAGAAGGATCTCATATCTGAAGTGACCAAGACATCTTCCAACAGCCCTCTTCTTGCAGGCGCTGTTGGATTGCTACCCGCAACTGTCTCTCTGTGACTGGAAATTCCTCTGCCAGCGCATGGTTGTGATTGTGGTAACATTTCCGCCATTTTGTGTTTGTACCAGGGGTCTAAGTACGTTGCCTCCCAGTACTGGTCCTTGGCCTTTATGCGTTTTATATAGGGGTCCCCCTTAAAACACTGCAGCATGTAGGCCCCCCATTCCCACTAAACTGGAAGCGGTATAGTGGCCTGCTTCCAGCTCATCATCCAGGATAATGTTGTCCTCATTCTCCTCCCCCCATCCACGGATAACATCAGGGATCATAGAAAGGTTTAAAGCATGCTCTTCTTGCTCCTCCTCATCCCCCCCAGCACCATCCTCCTCCTCTGACTCCTCTTCAGACTCCTGCTGTTGATTTGTCTCAGATGGAGTAGCACCCCCTGGGAATTCATCCAACATTGCGACTTCCTCATCTTCCTGCTCCTTGACGGCTTGATCAATGACACAACGAAATGCACGCTCCAGAAAGAAGGCGTAAGGTATGATGTCACTTATGGCGCCCTGGCCGTGACTGGCCAGTTTGGTGATCTCATCGAATGGCCGCAGAAGTCTGCATGCGTCCCGCATGAGCAGCCACTGGCGAGGTGAAAAAAACCCAAGCTCCCCAGAACCTGTCCTGCCGCCGAGTTCGAACAGGTAGTCATTAACTGCATGTTTCTGCTGGAGCAGCCTATCGAGCATATGCAACGTCTAGTTCCGTCGCGTCGGGCAGTCCCAAATAAGTCGCCTGAGGGGCAGGTTGTGTCGCCGCTGAATCTCAGCAAGGCGAGCCATGGCTGTGTAAGATCTTCGGAACTGGCCTGAGATTTTCCGGGCAAGATGTCCTGGACCCCAGAGTATTTGGCAATGAATCGCTGCACCACCAAGTTCAGGAAGTGTGCCCTGCATGGCACGTGTGTTATTTTGCCCTGTTTCAGCGCGCTCAGCAGATTGGCACCGTTGTCGCACACCACTTTACCAACTGACAAATTCAGCGGTGTCAGCCACTGATCTGCCTGTGAACGCAAAGCTGAAAGGAGTGCAGAACCAGTGTGGCTCTTGGCTTCCAGGCACAACAGACACAGCACAGCATGGCAACATCTCACCTGGCATGTGGAATAGGTTCTGGGGATCTTGGGCGGCGCAGAAGAAGAGACGGTAGCAGAGGAAGAGGAGGAGTCAGCTGAGGAGGAGAGGGAGGATGGAGGAGGAGGAGAAGAAGAGGCAGGCCTGCTTGCAATCCGTGGCGGTACAACTAAATCTACACGGGTGCCACAGGTTGCATGCTTAACGGCCGTCAGAAGGTTTACCCAGTGGGCAGTAAAAGTGATATACCTTCCCTGCCCGTGTTTGCTAGACCATGTGTCTGTGTAGATAACACCCCGCTTCAATCTGTGGTATTGGGGGTCCACAGGTTTATCACACCAGTTCTACAAATAATTGGCCAGTATCTGTTGTCAATGTGTGTAGCACAGTTAACACAGCAAAATAGGCCAAATTTTTGCAGGACTAAAATACAATCTTAGAAAAGTATACTGTTAAATAACAACCCGCTTCAATATGTGCTATTGGGGGGCCACTGGTCTATCACACCAGTTGTTCAAAAAATTGGCCAGTGAGTGTGGCACTGTTTGTTTCAGAGTTAACACAGCAAAAGAGGCAATATTGTTGCAGGACACAAATACACTTATGAAAGTATACTCAGATTGATAACACCCCATGTCAATATGTGGTATTGGGGGGGCCACTGGTTTATCACACCAGTTGTTCAAAAAATTGGCCAGTGAGTTTGGCACTGTGTGTACCAGACTTAACTCAGCAGAAGAGGCAATATTGTTGCAGGACACAAATACACTTATGAAAGTATACTCAGATAACACCCCACTTCAATGTGTGGTATTGGGGGGCCACTGGCTTATCACACCAGTTGTTCAAAAAATTGGCCAGTGAGTTTGGCACTGTGTGTATCAGACTTCACTCAGCAAAAGAGGCAATATTGTTGCAGGACACAAATACACTTATGAAAGTATACTCAGATTACACCCCACGTCAATATGTGGTATTGGGGGGCCACTGGTTTTTCACATCAGTTGTTCAAAAAATTGGCCAGTGAGTTTGGCACTGTGTGTATCAGACTTCACTCAGCAAAAGGGGCAATATTGTTGCAGGACACAAATACACTTGTAAAAGTATACTCAGATAGGCTCCAAAAATTAGCTCACATGGTTTGAACTGACAGCAAAGAACGTAGTGTATTATTGCTAGAGGTACAGTAGGCATTCACAGTATACACAAGTTGGTGGCGGGCTGTTTTGGCCACAAACATGAGCTCACATGGGTTGAACTGACAGCAAAGAACGTAGTATATGATTGCTAGAAGTACAGCAGGCGTTCACAGTATACACAAGTTGGTGGCGGGCTGTATAGGCCGCAAAAATGAGCTCACATGGGTTGAACTGACAGCAAAGAACGTAGTATATGATTGCTAGAGGTACAGTAGGCGTTCACAGTATACACAAGTTGGTGGCAGGCTGTTTAGGCCGCAAACATGAGCTCACATGGGTTGAACTGACACCTTTTTTTACGCTCCAACATTTGAGCCACAGAAGCCTGCCTTTTTCCAGAACAACGTGACGACGGCATCATGGAAGGTGGAGTGTTGGACAACTGTGAGGAGACAGGAGAAGGAGAAGGGGGAGGAGAAGGAGAAGAGGCTGGACGGTGAGAGCATGGAGTGTGGCTTTATGGGTTCTGACAGTTTTTCTCCCACTGGGCTTGGTGATGGGATTTCAGGTGCCTTCTTAAGGCGGTTGTCCCTTGGTGAGTGTTGGGCTTACCGCGACTTATGCATTGACTGCAAAGGCTGCAGATGGCAACACTGGTGTCAGCAACGGACACATTAATAAAAGCCCACACTGTGGAGCCATGTGCCGGCGTCCTGGGAGCACCAGATGTGACTATTAATAAGAGATAGGGTGCGCCTGCACTACGGAATGTGTATAAAACACTAATACTGAGCTTAAAAAAGGACCAGGTGGTTGTGCTGCCTCCAGCTTACCACTAGGGTAAAAGATAATGGGGGGTTGGGATTGTGTTGGTTTGGGGTGCTACCACCTTGCACTACCCAGTTGTGCAAAGATTAAAATGGTCCTAAAAAAGTGCACTGTGCTTGATAGAGTTTGGCCAAAAGGCCAGAGGTGTGCAGGAGAATTAAAAGTGCTTTGTGCTATAAATAGTACTATAAGTGCTAGTAAGTGCAAAGGTTATTCAAAGTGCACTGGTGCTAGATAAATCGGACCATCTGTGTACCAATTTGCCAGCTGCAGTTTGTGAACCAACCTGCTGGTACTGCTTATTGTAAGTGCCAAAGTGCAAATAAGTGAATGAGCAGTTGTTGCTGTAAACCATTTATTGTGCTGTCCCCATGTGGGGGGGGGTGAAAACTTACAGCCGAGATCACATAAATAGTGAGAATAGTCATAGCAAATTTTAGGTGAATAGCGCCTATAAGGCGCGTGCTGGGAGTGCAAGTGCTAATACCTAAGGTAAAGCACTTACCAGACTGTCTCCCTTGCTCCAAAGCGGCTTGGTTATTGCTTCTCCCACTGTATCACTTTAGTTCCTGCTGTGCCTATAGGGCTCCTATATTGGACTTGATCGTTTGCAGGTTGTTCAGTGATAAAACATCTAGGGAGTCAGTGTAAAAAAACCAAGAAGACTTCCATTGCGTAGTACAGTTGTATATCAGGGGAAGAAGTTAGTATCGACTCACTGTTAGGAAGTTCACGGTCAGCTCATCGGGTGTTCCCTGGCATTCGGCCGTCCGGCGCTTCCGCGTTCCACAAACCGAAACCACCTAACCGTAAGTGACGAATGACGCTGTGTTGCCGCTCTACGCGTTTCGTCACTGCGACGTCACCTGGGGTACAGCGTGTTCCTCTGGAGCAGTCTATAGAATGAACGAAAGCCCAGGTGCCAATCTGACCACTGGGGCACTGGGGACAAACAACTGCTATTTCAGTGCTGTTAAAAAGTGACTGCTGGGACTTAAGTGGGTAAAAAGTGTAATGGGAGTCTTTCCATTTTACAGATTTTTCCTGTACACACTCATCTACAACCCGAGAACCTCCCATCCTGTTCTGGGAAAATCAACATCTGCCTTGACACACTCCATGGTGATTGGTTTAAGGTGTCTGCGCTACCTGTGTGGATAATAATAAGGTATCTTCCTGACCCTTATTAAAACTGAGGAAGTGGCTTGGATAAACTCCAAAATGTCTTTACAAAACAAGTCTAGTTGAATTTGAATAATGACTACTAGCTATAACATGCAGAATAAGAAAAAGCTTTAGTGCTATGTTGAAATACAGGGGATTTTATGGTTAGGGTGGAAAGTTGGGGTAGAGTTCTCTTTAAGGGTCTCTTTAGGAGCACTGTAGATGTGTGCAGCTCCTTAGGCAAGGTCTTGAGCAACCTGTGGCACATGCAAGAACAAACAAGCAGACAAGGGTGCCAGCATCTAAGTGTAGAGGGTGATAGGAATGCAGATAAGGAAGGGGCAAAAATGCACTCATGGGATGGAGAGGGTTAAGCAGCATGTGTTTCAATGCAAGTGTAGCCTTCTGGGGAGCTTTGTAGTGGTGCAGTGATAGGCATGGACACGGCTGGAGGAATGCAGAGCTACGTTAGGAATCTGCCGGCGTGTGGTCCCTGTTGTCCACCTTGGAATGCAAGCAAGCGGCGGTGAGATGCAGGTCTTCCAAGATGTCTCCTCTGGCCGCGCGAGGTTCGGCTCTCCTTGGCTGAACACATCTGAACCCAGCCAAGGAGAACTGAGCCCAGCATGGCCAGAGGAGACATCCCAAAGAATCTGCATCTCACTGCCGCCTGCTTGCATTCCAAGGTGGACAACAGTGAACACATGCCCACAGCTTCCTGGCGCAGCTCTGCATTCTTCCAGCCACATCCCTGCTGATCTCTGCAACAACAAAGGGCTCCCCAGAGGTCTCTATTCCCATTGGAACACTAGCTATATCTTGACCTGGATAAATGAGAACCTTTACAAACACTTATTTAGACAGTGAGCCCTCGTTCACACCAATGCGATCTCTCATGTGAATTGACAGTTTAAAATTGCATAACAAGTTGCAACCTATTTTCGGCAATGAAACCGTGCAAATCGTTGCAACTCAAGTTGCAGTGACTTTGAAAAAGGTTCCTGCATTACTTTTCTACTATTTTATTGCGACTTGTAATGACTTTTATATTAATTCCCAAGCCGCAATGAAATCAGAGATCCAAATCGCACTGATCTACGCCTTTGACATCGCGCTGAAGTAGCACAATTGCAAAGCCGCACTGGTGTGAACTAAGGCTAAGAAAGTTAAAGTAGAACTATAAGTAAAACTTTTGGATAGAGCAAGGGAGGGTTATAACCCCCATCAGTTTTTTTTTTCCCCTACTATGTCCTATTGCAGAGATTTCTCTTCATAGCCAAACAGGAAGTAAGAGAAAATCCCTGCAAATTAACCACTTAAGCCCCGGAGGATTTGGCTGCTCAAAGACCAGGGCCTATTTTGCGATTCGGCACTGCGTGTCTGTAACAGACAATTGCGCAGTCGTGCAACGCTGTACCCAAATTAAATTGATGTTGTTTTTTTTCCCCACAAACAGAGCTTTCTTTTGGTGGTATTTGATCACCTGTGCGATTTTTACTTTTTGCTCTATAAACAAAAAAGGAGAGACGATTTTGAAAAAAAAAAACAATATTTTTCACATTTTTTATATGAAATTCCCCCCCCACAAAAATGTAAAAATCAAAATTTTTTAACATTTTAGGCCAATTTGTTTTCTGCTATATATTTTTGTTTAAAAAAAATCGCAATAAGCGTATTTTGATTGGTTTGCACAAAAGTTATTACGTTTACTAACTACAGGAAAGATTTATATTATTTTTATTGTTTTTTAACTAGTAACTAGGCGGCGATCTGCGTTTTTTTTTTTGCGGGACTGCGATATTGCGGCAGACAGATTGGACCCTAGACTGACATTTTTGACACTTTTGGGGGTACCAGTGACATTACTACAGTAATCAGTGCTATACATATGCACTATTATTGTAAAAATGACACTGGCAGGGAAGGGGTTAACTTTATTGGTTATCAGTGGGTTAAATGTATCCCTAGGGGCGTGATTCTAACTGTGTGGGGGTGTGGCTTTTGATGTTACCACAGAGACATACGATCCTACATAGCAGGATCGTATAGTCTCTGCAGTTACATCAGGGAGAAAGACAGACGGCTGTGTTTACATCAGCCGTCTGCCTTTCTCCCTCTCCAGCAGGAGATCGCGAGTGGCTGGCGGACATCGGAGCCGCCGGTCACTCGTGCGGGGATGTCAGGGAACGAGCAGGGGCAGGATCACGCCTCCGGCGGGGCAGACTCACCCCCTAGAGGCTCGTGGGCGAGTGACGTACCCCTACGTCACTTTGCCCAGCAGTGGCTGCCTGCCACAGTATATCTGTGGTGGGCGGTCGTTATGTGGTTAAGAAAATTCTTTAGGGAACCCCAGGTCACTAGAAGTAGTGTTCCCATCGGAAGATATACATTACATATCTATTAGTTTTCTGGGGACAACCCAATTTGGGATTTTCTTTTACTTTCAATGATAATAGTAAACAGGACTAATAGAGAGGGTAAATCTCCCCAACGGGGGCACAGACAGCAATAAAAACTGACAGGGGTTGTAATCCCTTTGCACTCTATCCGAAACTAAAATAAACGTTTTACCTTTAGTTATACTTTCAGTGCCCATTTTAGAAGTCTAGACTCTACAATTAGGGCTGTTGACAAAGGAAAATGTGTCAGAGGCAGGGGCGCAGGCGCAACAGCCTCTGTACCAGAAACTACCAATACATTTTTTATAGTGGTCTTTTATGATGGGGAGAGGCTTTTTTTCTGGAAGGCTATTAATCCATACTAGTTGCTGTAAATCGAAAATGATTTATTTTTTGCATTTTATGTAATACTGTAATACTGTGAAAAGTCAGAAGTAACATAAAAAGAAAAAACACAGATGAAAATGTTAGTACAGATACAAAGAGAATGATGGTACAGATAAAGATAAAATGTTTTGAACAATATTTATACAGTATGTTTAAACAATATTTATATTCACAATACCCAAAAATGCCAATAGGCAATGCTTTAAAACCTTTACAGTTTATCAGTTTTGAGTTAACGTTAACCATAAATGATTGTGCTAGAATAATTCTGCTTACTTCAGTATGCCTAGGGATTTCCAATATGTGTTGCAAATTTTAAAAATACACAGAATCCCAGATCTGCTTTTTACCTCCCTTGCTGGCTGGGTATGACAGATTTGAACCCATAAGTGTCTAGAAGTCAGCACTTATGGGTTAATTGCTCATAGGGAAAATTGGAATACAGATGGCTCTCAATCTCTGTTATCCTAACAGTTTTTTTGGGTCCCAACAACTAAGATGAAAAGGAGGACCTGGTAAGCATACAGTATGTGGGGATGCACCATGAACAGGACTGTGTAAGTGATCAGGTGGCATTACAGCCAACCAGATCACTTCTACAAGACAGTGCAGAGTCTGCTGAAAAATATAAACAAAAGCTCAGGGCTGCTTCAGCTGCCGTGAGCTTGTTTACAACCTCCTACTGCTCTAGCATATAAGTTAAAGTGGCAGTAGGAAAAGGGTTAAAGGACCAGTACAGCTACAGCATGCAAAATAAGCATTTATATTGTATTATATACATATATCTTATAGAAAAAGAATTTCAGAAATGGGAATGATAACTGCTGTGTGTAACAGCCTTCCTGCTTAGTTCCCCTTCTGAGGAACAACACAGTGCAAGACAACAAGATAAGTAATATCTGAAGTACAGCTTTGGCCACACTCTTAATTGGCTCATTGAGGTTAGACAACTTGACTTTAAGTATGAAAGCGCAAGGGGCAATTTTTAGTGCTTCAATCATGCTACTAAAATCATTGGCAATGAGTTGCTGAGAGTAGTGATCAAGGTTTATACTGGTCTTTTATTGATCAAGGGGGTAAACGTCCCTGATCAAATAACCCCTTAGTCAGCGTGAAACTAATTTACTCTTCGTGTCGGGGCAGTTTGGTCTTAAGCAGTTTGTTTTTAACCCCTTGCAGTCTCCCATGGAATATAATTGGTTTAGGCATGGCAGTGCACATACATTAAATTACCAATACTATTGGGACGCCTGCCTTTACATGCACATGAACTTTAATAACATCCCAGTCTTAGTCCATAGGGTTTAATATTGAGTTGGCCCACCCTTTGCAGCTATAACAACATCAACTCTTCTGGGAAGGCTGTCCACAAAGTTTAGGAGTGTGTCTATGGGGATCTTCTAGAAGAACAACCCAAAGGTGTTCTATAGGGTTGAGGTCAGGACTCTGTGCAGGCCAGTCAAGTTCCTCCACCCCAAACTCTCTCATCCATGTCTTTATGGACCTTGCTTTGAGCACTGGTCCAAATCATTTTGTTGGAGGGGGGGAATTATGTTATTGGGTTGTTTTTCAGGGGTTGGGCTTGGCCCCTTAGTTCCAGTTAAGGGAACTCCTAAAGAGTCAGCATACCAAGACATTTTGGACAACTTTGTGGGAACAGTTTGGGGTTGGCCCTTCCTGTTCCAACATGACTGTGCAACACAATAGAACACCTTTGGGTCGAATAATGCAGACTGTGAGCCAGGTCTTCTCTATAACATCAGTGCCTGACCTCACAAATGCGCTTCTGGAAGAATGGTCAAACATTCCCATAGACACACTCCTAAACCTTGTGGCCAGCGTTCCCAGAAGAGTTGAAGCTGTTACAGCTCCAAAGGGTGCACCAACTCAATATTGAACCCTATAGACTGGGATGCCATTAAAGTTCATGTGCATGTAAAGACAGGCACCCCAATAATTTTGGTAGTATAGTGTATGTACCATATTTCTGAAGAAGCAGATTTGCTCTAGGAAAGGTGTCAAAGAAGCTACCCCCCCCCCCCCACACACACACACACACACACACACACTATTTCCTGACCATCAGCATCTTCTAGGGTCATGTTCTTTTTTCGGGATATAATGCCTACCCAGGGGAGTGGTTAAGGGTAGGATACAGGTGTACTTCTTATTGGTATAAAAACACACTGCTGGCAACATTATTGTTTTCACATTTTTATTATTATATCAAATAAACAAATAATTTTAATAAACACATTATCATTTGTATGTGTGACACCTTTAAAAGTCCCATGGTCTTTAGTAGTACCAATAGCTCATACAGTAGTGAGCAATTTGATCCATCTGTGTAATGAACAGTAGCTACTCTTAGCGATTAATTGGTAGCAATTTTAATAGCTTGACTGAGCTACTAAATATTTCCTCATTTAAGAGTAGAAAACTTTTTTTTTTTACAGATGTCAATTGTCCTTGTTGATATGAGTGTAGTGTATGCGTGTTAGGAAAATAACATTCCTTTTTGGGTTTTATACAGAATTTGCCAGTATTAGCTTCTCCCATTTCCGTCAAAAGGTTAATCTCTGAATCCCCACCCTTTCTGTAATAAAGTATGTTCTCATATAAATTTCCATCAGCTAGAGCACCTTTTTAGGTCCGTTAATTTGTAAGTGTCCCTTAGTGAGCTCTCCGATTCTAATTGCTACTCTAGTGAATTAATATTGGACATCAAGTTTCTGCTGTGTGAACAGTTGGTTCTTGTGTGTTTGACGTCTGTTCTGATTCTATAAGGTGATTGCCGCATGCCATCCGGATATGTTGAGGCCTGGCAGGGATGGGAAGTAAAATAGTTCCAGGAAGGCCAATGTGTTGTCGGGCAGCCAGTATAGCATCCTTTATGGCAAAGAACACAGACGAACAGAGAAAGAGTGACACATCTTCTAGAGCCTAAACAAAAACACAAAACTGAGTTAATTAAGATTTGTAACACACATAACACAACAAAATAGGTTCATATATTACACTTTGCAACCCCTACAGTAGCTTGTTGTATGATTTTAGTTACTTATTGCAGAGTTATACAGTATTATGTGGTTTAATTTGACACATTTTTAGAGGGTACATAACAATGAAGCATGACATTTTATACTTACTATGGTTTACCGCCCATTTTGCACATTGCTATATGTCTGAAAATAAAGGCTATAAACATGTTATACTTACCTCCTCTGTGCAGTTGGTTTTGCATAGGGCAGCCCAGATCCTCCTCTTCTCGGGTCCCGGGCTGGAGCTCTTGGCCCCTCCCTCCTGTGAGTGCCCCCACAGCAGGCAGCTTGCTATGGGGGCACCCAAGCCAAGCTGCAGCTCCGTGTATCCATTCAGACATGGAGCTGCCATTCAGTCCCGCACCCTTACTCCCTCCTGATTGGCTAGCTGAGTTTGATTGACAGCAGCGGGAGCCATTGGTGGAGAGAGAGGAGAGAGAGTCCTGGACAAGGAAACACTCGTGAACATCGCTGGATAGAGAGGGGGCTCAGGTAAGTATTAGGGAGCACTGCACACAGAAGTAGCAGTCCAGGCAAAACCTAACTAATGCTAAACCTGTTCTGTGTCACATTCCAAACCTAACCTATCTAACCCAGTGAAGAAAAAAATCATGGTACTCACCTATTCTGCAGCCGATCCCAGCATCAGCTGTCAGCGGTGGCTTTAGCGTGGAGGCGGGTGCAGGAAAGGCATCCAACAATGGAAGCCCCATAGTAAGTCTGTGGGTTACATCACTTCCCAGGCATTTCACAGCCATTGTCGGTCCTCTCCTGCAAGGAGCTTTCACCGCTGGAAACCGGACCAGATTGGGTGCGGAAAACTTACGTACAGCGATTTTTGCTTTACTGGGTTAGAAAGATTAGGTTTGGAATGTGGCACAGAGCAGGTTTGGCGTTAGTTAGGTTTTGCCTGGACTTCTCCTTTAAGATAAAAAACCTCCTGACTTTACAACCCCTTTAACATACTAGGAGCAAAGGTCCTACCTGAATGCAAATACTTCAAGATGCCTGCGATTGATTTCATTAGTGAGAAAAAAAAATGGTGCCCCTCTCTGATTTCGTTTTACTTCATTACTATGGTTTGATTTGATGGCTAACCTCCACCAAGTGTCTTACCAATGTCTAACTAGAATGCCGTTACTGGCCACTGAGGTAGTCTTGTTAAACATTGGAATACAGTTCACATACCTTAGCCATAAAGTCAGGGAAAGGCAGAACCAGCAAGAAAAGTTATACTGAATTACTGAGTGCTACAGAAGAGGCTTTAATAGAGGTAATAATAGCAGTCAACCTTTGGAATCTGTGCTTAGGTTGGACTTTGAATTTTAAAGTTTTTAAAATGAGCAAAGGTTCAGCTGCTGGATATACCTTCTGCTTGCATTCAGTAGTCAAATGAATTGATTAGAAGAGTCAATGATGATATGCCAGTGATACTAGGACCACCAAAATACCTTTCTCACTATTCTCAGGATCCTCGGTCATACTTGGATACCTGTTGGAGAATGCAATAGGATTGGGGGGACAAAAGGGTGTTTAAAAAATATCCCAATAGTCTAAAGAGGATGGCACAGAGATGGGAACTAAGACTAGGTTCACATATATGCAGGTCAAAAACGCATACAAAACCGCACGCATTCCTGACCCGCACAGAAACATGCTGCTCTTTAGCAGACAAGCAGGGGTGCCATGAATTGGTAATGGCATCCCCAAGCATTAACACCCACATGCATTTTCATGCATTTGAGTTGGGGACTTCTTTCTCCACGTTTCTCACACATGGCGCACATGCACATATGTGAACCTAGGCTAGGCCTAAGGCTAAAAAAAAAAAAAAAAGTTCCAGGTGCTCTCTAGTGTGACCCCTATGCAGAAGGGTGAACACAGATGGACTCCAATGTGCAAAGTCAGTGTCACTGTGCTGCCAGTCAGAAGCATAGGAATTGATGCTACCGGAATATACAACGATAGTTGACAGCGCACATGAACTGACAAACATGAATACCAGAGCAGGATCCAAAGTCAACAATCAATGATCAATAAATAGTTTATTTGAATAAAACCAGGAACACAGAGGCACCTTACCACACCGGGTCTCGAAGAGGGCAAGAGCACTGATGGAAGTAAGGGTGCCAGATGGAAGAATCCCAGGAACACCAAATGCAGAGGCTCACATGTGTGGTGGTTAGAGGTGAATCAAGCCGGACTCCACCGGCAGATGAATAAGCCGTCACTGCGGCGCTCAAGGCAAACATGCAGTATCAGGAAGGAAGAGAATCACTCATTCGAAAGAGAACCAGTGTGGAACGCAATCGTCCCCATTGCCGTGACTACGTGTATCGCTCGCATTCGCTTTATCAAGACTTGGAGTTCTCCTCCAACCATCACTCCTGTGAGCCTTGACATTTGGCGTTCCTGGGATTCTTCCATCTGGCACCCTTACTTCCATTAATGCAAAGTTCCTGGTTTTATTCAAATAAACTGTTTCTATTACTTTCTGTTATAAATAATTAAATAAAAATGCCTGAGCACTACAAAACTCCCCAAAATGAAAAAAGACACTCCAAGGTGATCTCATTTTTTGCCACAATTTTTGGAAAAGAAGAAACATACTGGCATTGATGGAGTTAAAAGATAGAGAATTGCAATGAAGCACTAGATCCAACACATACAGGTTATACACAGAGGGAGGAAGAAATTAAGGAGTTAATGTACAGATCACATACAGTGGGAAGATAAAGATGAAGGGGTTGTTTAGATATGCAGGACAAGGGAGGTGAATTGATTATTTACAGGTCAGTTCACAGCAATGGATGTGAAATATATAAGAGGAAAGAGGGGGAGGTGAAAGGAATAAAAATTGTCCACAACTTTGAATACATGCTGCAGTCGCTTGAAATATGTATGTCGTTTCGTCATTAGTTTCTCCTTTCTTTAATGGAAGAGGAAGGGGCAGGCTCACTAATGTAAACACTACATTGTTTTGTACTTATTGGTCATCACAGCAATTACGTGGTACAGAGCCATTCAGATCGGCTCTGTACCACATGATTGCTGTAATATCCAATCACATGATTGCTGTACCGCATGATCGCTGTGATGACCAATCACTACAAGTACAGAGCAGAGCCTGTACACAGTTTTTGTAAACCAGTGTTTGTCCCTGGTTGGCTTGGTTCACAGCCATTAAAGCAGAGTTCCACTCAAAAGTGGAACTTCTGCTTTAGGGCCTCCTGACCCCCTGACATGCCACATTTGGTATGTAATTTTTTTTTTGGGGGGGAGCGGGTACCTAGTTTTGACAGATACTTGTTCCCACTTCCACTCAGGCTGCCTAGGCGGCTCGAGCGGAAGTTCTCCTCTCCCCCTCCCTCCCTGCAATCTTCTGGGACATGTCCACTCAGGGCACACAGTGTGACTTGCGCAGTGCACTCCCGGCTGTGAAGTTGCAAGCTGTCACAGCCGGGTGTCCACAGTAGCGATGCCGGGGGGAGAAGAGGGAGAGAACCTAGGCTTCCGCCGGGTGCATCGCTGGACCGTGGGACAGGTGAGTACACTTTTTGTAGCTGCTGACTTTTAATAAACACAAAAACCAGTGGAACTCTGTATGCGACCTAAAAGTTGTGTGACTTTACCGCAATTTTGACTGGACTTAAAGCAATGCCTATGTCTAGAAAGCTCAAAACGCATAAAAATCGTCCCGAAATAGTGCAGGCACTACTCTGAAGTCGTTGCGACTTGAAGTCATACAGATATGAACGGTACTCATTTGAAATTATGGAGCACGACTTGTCATGCGACTTTGCAGTCCCAAGTCACAGGACAGGTCGCACAAGTGTGAAAGGGGCCTTAATGTGCACAGTGGCACCTGAGTGCTATTTATAAACACTGCAAAACAAGTGAGTGAGTGGCTTTTTTTTTTTTTCATTTATACAAGACAGTAATTCATAAATTAAAGCTGCAATAGTAAAGGAATGCAGATCAGGATCCAAGATCAGCTCAGTCCTGCAGATTACACAGGGAGAACGCCACTCTCCCTGTGTAATCATCAGACCTCTGTGTTTTATATATAAGAAGTGCCTAAATCTCCTGATACAAAGCGATGTGCGATCACACTGACAGCAGAGTGGGGTGCTGCTAGTTACACAGAGAGAGTTGCTATCTACCAGGGTAATTAAAGGACAGGGCTAGGAGATGCAGAATCACATGAGGTCCGTGTCTCAGCTGCACCTCCAGCAGCACAGCACCCAAGGCAGCACCTCCCCTGCCTCCACCCTGTCTTCTGGACATTATACAAAATAATGAATGCCTGACAGCCATGAATTCAATATCCTATTCATCTTGTACCATTTTTTTTTTAAATTCAAAGTAATCTTAGTGTGTTTCCAAAGATCTGATTTTTTTTTACTATATTTTGCATAACTAGAATAAATGGAATTTATTAAAAAGCAAACTCGCTAGATTAGAATCCCTCTAAAGAAGCTATTCATCTTGATTTCTGGGTTGAATTCTCGTTTCAGAGCAGCCAAGTTGAACCCATCCACCTTCACCACAAATGACATTATTGGCTGGAAGTAATGTTCAGCCCAGGAATGACAGCCTCCATCTAAGTGTTCTCAGGCTGCCATTTGTTTTTTGTAACATACTCTCTTTGATTAACTAAATTCGCCTTTTAACTTGCCTTGGGCGAACAACTGACATTTGGGTTGGGAGATGATGGTAGTAGAGAGATGTTGAGCTGTTCAGGCATATATTTACTGATCACATCAGCTGCTTGGTTGGACTGTTCTCCATTAGTGGGAGAAGATGGCATCACATACTTCAAATCTTCATTTATGTAAAGTCCTAGTCCTCGGTTTATTGCATTTTTGACCTATAAAAAATGAGATATAAAAGCAGTTATTAGATGTTCTGAACACTCCAAGAGGATTATGTATACAGAAATGTGACATAAGGGTCTCTCAAACATTTCTACGTTCTTCAATGATGGCAAGCACTAGAGAAATTACACCCCACAGTAGGAGTATGATAGAGAGTTGAAAGTACAATACTTAAAGCGGTAGTATACTCCGCTATTTGACTTTTACCTACAGGTAAGCCTATAATAAGGCTTACCTGTAGGTACAATTAATATCTCCTAAACCTGCATGCAGCCTTCAGAGCTCCTTGCTGGAAAGTGAAACTCCCGCACGCATGCGCGGAGTGACGTCATCGCGGCTCCGGCCACTCACAGCACTGGAGCCGCCGAACCCGGAAGAGACGCCGAGGGAACATGACAGCGCCCTCAGCGTTGTCCAGACGACCGTGTTGGGGCTTCGTTCTAAGGTAAGCATTTCATAATGAGCCTTTGTCCTGCAGGGTTTTTTTTTTTCTTTTAAGCGGTTGAGGATACAACCGCTTTAAGCTAGCCAGCAGGCTGAACAAGAAAAACTGAACAGATCCCCCTCATCCACACATTCAACGTGGATAGGAGAATCCTTCCTGCTGTGCTATTATATTCTGACAGTGGGGGGAATTCCCTCATTGTCAGAATAGACATTAGTCCTGCAGCTGCTGATCAAGTGGCTTTTATCTGACAGAGTAGTTGAACAGAAGTTGATCAGTACATCAGCTTGTGTTCAACTGCAGTGGCCACACATGTAAATTCATCCGGTCCTTGCTAAACCTGACAAATTTCAATCTATCTAAGGCACCTTTTCACTTATACATTGTTGTATTTACATGCATGTAAGTTGGAGTTTTTGCTGACTGTCTACCCCATAAAGAATGTTATCCCAACATTTCATATTCTTGATATGTCTCTGTTGTACCATGTGTGTGTATAAAAAGGAATCCTGTTCTCTTTGTATTGCTTTCTTTGTGTAAATTACCTGGTGTTCCTGCCAGTCTCTCTGCTTTCTTAATAAAAACTGTCCATGCTAGGCATGAAAGCACAGCACGGTCAGTTTTCTGGCTTTACTGGGACCTCAGCCTGCTCTCCTCCAATGATCGGACATACCTTCCTCTGCACAACCATTTACTGGGAAGACCTCTTGTCCTCTAGCTCTCTGCACTCCCTATGCAGCTGAGAACTGAAATTATGTTATTACTTTAAAAAAATGATAAAACTTTTTTTTTTTCTTTTTATATCTAAACACAAGTGTTTTACAAAGTGAGGGTTCACATATACCTGAACACTGTTACTAATATTTACCAATATGTACAGGTCCCTCTAAAAAAATTAGCATATTGTGATAAAGTTCATTATTTTCTGTAATGTACTGATAAACATTAGACTTTCATATATTTTAGATTCATTACACACAACTGAAGTAGTGCAAGCCTTTTATTGTTTTAATATTGATGATTTTGGCATACAGCTCATGAAAAACCAAAATTCCAATCTCAAAAAATTAGCATATTTCATCCGACCAATAAAAAAAAAAAAAAAGTGTTTTTAATGCAAAAAAGTCAACCTTCAAATAATTATGTTCAGTTATGCACTCAATACTTGGTCGGGAATCCTTTTGCAGAAATGACTGCTTCAATGCGGCGTGGCATGGAGGCAATCAGCCTGTGGCACTGCTGAGGTGTTATGGAGGCCCAGGATGCTTCGATAGCGGCCTTGAGCTCATCCAGAGTGTTGGGTCTTTCGTCTCTCAACTTTCTCTTCACAACATCCCACAGATTCTCTATGGGGTTCAGGTCAGGAGAGTTGGCAGGCCAATTGAGCACAGTAATACCATGGTCAGTAAACCATTTACCAGTGGTTTTGGCACTGTAAGCAGGTGCCAGGTCGTGCTGAAAAATGAAATCTTCATCTCCATAAAGCTTTTCAGCAGATGGAAGCATGAAGTGCTCCAAAATCTCCTGATAGCTAGCTGCATTGACCCTGCCCTTGATAAAACACAGTGGACCAACACCAGCAGCTGACATGGCACCCCAGACCATCACTGACTGTGGGTACTTGACACTGGACTTCAGGCATTTTGGCATTTCCCTCTCCCCAGTCTTCCTCCAGACTCTGGCACCTTGATTTCCGAATGATGTGCAAAATTTGCTTTCATCCGAAAAAAGTACTTTGGACCACTGAGCAACAGTCCAGTGCTGCTTCTCTGTAACCCAGGTCAGGCGCTTCTGCCGCTATTTCTGGTTCAAAAGTGGCTTGACCTGGGGAATGTGGCACCTGTAGCCCATTTCCTGCACACGCCTGTACACGGTGGCTCTAGATGTTTCTACTCCAGACTCAGTCCACTGCTTCCGCAGGTCCCCCAAGGTCTGGAATCGGTCCTTCTCCACAACCTTTCTCAGGGTCCGGTCACCTCTTCTCCTTGTGCAGCGTTTTCTGCCACACTTTTTCATTCCCACAGACTTCCCACTGAGGTGCCTTGATACAGCACTCTGGGAACAGCCTATTCGTTCAGAAATGTCTTTCTGTGTCTTACCCTCTTGCTTGAGGGTGTCAATGATGGCCTTCTGGACAGCAGTCAGGTCGGCAGTCTTACCCATGATTGCTGTTTTGAGTAATGAACCAGGCTGGGAGTTTTTAAAAGCCTCAGGAATCTTTTGCAGGTGTTTAGAGTTAATTAGTTGATTCAGATGATTAGGTTAATGGCTCGTTTAGAGAACCTTTTCATGATATGCAAATTTTTTGAGATAGGAATTTTGGGTTTTCATGAGCTGTATGCCAAAATCATCAATATTAAAACAATAAAAGGGTTGCTCTACTTCAGTTGTGTGTAATGAATCTAAAATATATGAAAGTCTAATGTTTATCAGTACATTACAGAAAATAATGAACTTTATCACAATGTGCTAATTTTTTGAGAGGGACCTGTATATTAGCAAATAAAAAAACAGAATGCTACCTGAACACAGCTCCACACTGTCTCTGATTTGGAGGGACTGTGCCTGTTTTTAAAGCACATCCCTCTGCCCTTCTCTCCTTTTCCTCTCCCTTGTCCTTGTTATACTGCATTAAACCTTTCATCCAACTGCTCTTATTGTAGGTCATACTTTAAATAGCCAGTTTAGAGAAAAATCAAAGAAAAAAATCTCTTGTGAGTTTAACAGTTTCATAAATCTATCCCATAGTTTGTAGACGCTATAACGTTCGTGTAAACCAATCAATATATGCTTACTGGGATTTTTTTTACCAAAAACATGAAGCAGAATACATTTTGGCCTACATTTATGATGACATTTGATTTTTTTTTCTTCGGATATGTTTTAGAGCAGAAAGTAAATAAAAAAATATTTTTTTTTTCAAAATTGTTGGTCTTTTTTTGTTTATAGCACAAAAAAAAATAAAAATAAAAAAAAAAAGCAGTAGTAATCAAATTCAAGCAAAAGAAATCTCTATTTGTGAGGAAAAAAAATAACATGCAATTTTATTTGGGTACAGCTTTGCATGGCCGCACAATTGTCAATTAAATTAATGCAAAAAATGGCCTGGTCATGAAAAGGGGAAGGGGGGGGGGGGTAAATCTTCCGGAGGTCAAGTGGTTTAATAATAATATAGAATCACAGAGAATAAACTGAACTGGGTTGAATTTATAGTACGTGTGCAATAGAAAATAGCATCTGGTCTTGTTTGAAGTTAATAAGCCTCATTAATGAATGCTCCAGGCTGTGGGGCCCAGTAATGGCCATTAGCAAGAAACAGAGCTCACATTTCCTAGTTATATTATAGCTGTGGGGATATTCTTAATAATATAACAAGCCAATCCTGTTATATTATTCAGAATATCCCAACAGCTTTGAATTGGTTTAATTTGTACTTCCACCATATGTAGCCATAACAAATTATTTTAGAGGAAAATGAAAAGGATATTTAGGAAAGTATATCACCTACAGAGGAGCAAATTATCCTGTTTAAATAAACATATACATCACATTCTTTTGTATGAAATAAATGATCTTCCTAAAATGATCCTGTACTTTCCTATACTAGGCAATGGTAAAAGTAATTGCTTCACTTGACCACATGCACCAGAAAGAGTTAAAAAGAGCCTTACCTATACTCACATCATCTCACCTGCAACTTAAAAACCTTGTACTTCAGGGGTACAGTTTAACCGGTTGCCGACCGCCACAAGTACATATACTGCGGCGGTCAGCCCCGGCCAGGCAAAGTGACGTACTGGTACGTCACTAGCCTGTCACTAGCTTGTGAGCCAATAGTGGGCGAGCGGTCACTCGCGATCGTTCGCCGTGGAGGGAGAAAGGCAGGCGGCTAATGTAAACAAAGCCGCCTGTCATTCTCCCCTGTGTAAAAATGGAGATCACATGGTTCTACTATGTAGGACCGTTTATCTCTGTTCTTACACCAGTAGCCATGTCCAATCACAGTTAGAAACACGCCCCTAGGGACATACTTAACCCTTCCTTCCCCAATAAAGTTAACCCCTTCCCTGCCAGTGTCATTTTTACAGTAACAGTGCATATTTATAGCACTGATTACTGTAGTAATGTCACTGGTACCCCCAAAAGTGTCAAAAATGTCAGTCAAGGGTCCGATCTGTCCGCCGCAATGTCGCAGTCCCACAAAAATATCGCAGATCGCTGCCATTACTCGTTAAAAAAAAAAAACAACAAAAATGACAAAAATCTTTCCCTTAGTTAGTAAACGCAATAACTTTTGCGCAAACCAATCAAAATATGCTTATTGTGATTTTTTTTTTTACCAAGCATATGTAGCAAAAAACAAATTGGGCAAAAATGATAAAAAATTTTGATTTTTAAATTTTTTTTTGGGGGGGGGGGGGGGGGATTTCATATAAAAAAATGTGAAAAATATTGTTATTTTTGCAAAATTGTCCCTTTTTTTTGTTTATAGCGCATGATCAAAAAATCGCACAGATGATCAAATACAACCAAAAGAAAGCTCTGTTTGTGGGAAAAATAGGACGTCAAATTTGTTTAGGTACAGCATCGCACGACCGCGCAATTGTCCATTAAAGTCACGCAGTGCCGAATCACAAAATAGGCCCTGGTCAGGAAGGGGGTAAAATCTTCCAGGGCTTAAGTGGTTAATACCAGACACTAACCCTGCTTCCCAACATTTTTTCCTTAGTGCCAGAGTGATGGTGATGAGCTTAACTGACCTTCGTTCCCCAAACAATGCTGAAGTTCAGGTGCCAAAATCCAAACACTATTGAAGTTACTGGGAGCCAAATGTTAAACTGTTTTTTTTTTTTTTTTTTTTAATAATGCTTTAGGGTCAATATTAAAAAAAGCTAAATTTCTTTACTCCTTAATGACAAGGGTAAAACAAATCCTAACGCCTAGACACAGTTTTGCAACTTTGACAAGTGTTAGTATAAAGGCCCGTACACACGTACCGATCGTCGGCATACAAACGTCGGCGGACGAAAGATCTGCCGATTGTACGCGTGTTAGTATGGTGCCTCCGACAGATGTCTGCGCACAATCCGCGGACAAAAGTCTTTCTTGCAAACATGAAAATTTTTGTCTGCGGACACCAGAACGGACGATTGTTCGCCTGTCAGTACACAATTCGGCCGACAGACCGCAGATTTGCAAGACTGGGCATGCTCAGAAAATTAAAAACACAGGGAAAGTTAACCATTACATGACATCACTTCTGCAGTCAGCTGAAGTCTGCAGACAAAATTCTTGTGCTGTCCTTGTGCTGTCTTTGCACTTTTCAACAGACACCGACATCCCGGGGAGAAAAGACGAACATTTGTATGCCGACCATCGGTACGTGTGTACGGGGCTTAACTATATATTTTAGCGCACCTGCTTAGTGTAACCAGGTGAATTATACTGTAACTTGCTTTCAGGACAAATTGGGCTTTCATTTGGTGGTAAATGGTAATGGATATTTCCTGTTTCTTTTTTTTTTCTTTAATAATGTCAAAGTAATGCTGGCACAAAATAGTAAAAAAATCATTTTGAAAAAATTGGCTGTATGTTTCTTGCCTGCCACCAAAGAACAACCCAAAATAAATTCTCCTGCTCCTTATGATCACAGTGATACCATAGATTGTATGTCATTTGTTGTTTTTACCTGAAATAGTACCTAAAATACACTGATCCTGACTTTTAACTCTGACCCTTACCTTAACCCTGACACCAACCTAAATCAAGCCCTGATCAATTTTTTTCTTTCTTTTTTTTTTTTCTTTTTTTTTACACACATTTGTTTTTATTCACATTTTTCTCCTCTAGCAAGGTGAAAAAGACACTGTATCTTTTTCTCCATTTAAGAGGAGAAAAAGAAAATACAGGGTCAGGCTGCACAGTGATTAACCCCTGTGATAGCCAATCAGAGGCTATCACAGCGATCAGAGCTTTCTGATTCCCAATTTTGACTATAGGACCTGGGGCTCTCATTGAAAGCACTGTGCACTGTGGCACATGCTCCCAGCACAAACACATGTACACATACTGTATATGTGGACTCACAGAAGACAGCCCACTTCTGTTAGACCACATATATGTGTATATGCAGCAGGAAGTAGTTAAATAACATGTCTGGGGGGTGTAGGGTTCTCCTAAAAAATATCCCAGACCCTTTACGTTGATGAGAGTCTGGTATGGATGTCAAGGAAAAACCTCACGCAAAAAAAAAAAAAAAAAAAATACACAAGAAACACTCATGGGTCCTTCTAATTTCCAAAAAAATCCCCATGACATCATTGATCAGATATGGTCATGACCATATTGGCCATGTCCCTAGTTGGTCAATGACATCACCTGGGATTGCATGGTAAAGCCACCATCTCATAAGTCTCCTTTTTTGTGTTTTGTTGTAGCAGTGTAGGTGAAAAATCACATCTTACAACTAAAGCAGATCAACTAGGTTTCCACACAAATACTGACGATCAAAGGTTCTCCTTTCAATTAGAGTAAGGAAAGGTTTACACCATACATTAACAGACAGTATTATTACATGTGAAATAATTCTGCTGTGATGACTTTGCAGACTCTACACACTTACCTGGTGCCTTTACTATATTTGATTTGCATAAACCATACCCCAACAACACTAACCAATTCTCCTACTGGCACACCCCATTCTATGCAAAAACAGATTGATGAGGGGTCATGGGAAATATAGTTTGGGCAGGCTTCATAGAGAGTGTGAGAAAGTGCTGAATGACCACCACCATTCAGTTTAGATGAGGGTGGAAAGAGCAAAAATCACAACTCTAAGAATTGATTTTTACAAATTATTCAAGGTAATCCACATACAGTAAATCAGATCCACTGTAATTACACAAATCAGACCGGTTGCAACATTTTATTTAATAGGGACACCACAAGCCTTAGGCCCTTTTCACTCGGGCATTCCAATGAGGTCCTTTTGTCAGTTTTTTAGGTGGACCTGATCAGAAGGTCCATGGAGCTCTATAGAAAAGTGGATGTACAGTAAATGGTTTTCTGTCCGTTTACACCCCCTACCTCCAGCTCTGACGAAGTCCTGAAAAACAAAACAGAAAATGATAGCATTCTTTTCTGTTTTTGCGGACTGGATTGGAGGAAGCCTGATGTAATTTACAGACGGTCACCCATAGAGCTCGGGCTAGATAGTTTAAATTTAGAATGAGGCTGCGAGTAGGTTTAAAGTTAGTTAGGTTATGGCTGAACTTCTACTTTAATAGTTGATCACATTTAACTGGACTTGTTCTCTAATGTTTTACCAGGTTTTGACATTCACCCGAGAAGATACTTTAGTGAAGCTACTTGGGTGAGTAGCAATCTTCAAATTGACAGAACACCTCCAGCTGAATGTGACTGGCTAGTACTGGAGATACCATGAACTGGATAAGTGACAGCCTTCGCAGAGAACGTAAAATGTATACTTTTCTAAACCATAGCATATTCTCATGTAGAAATAAAGATAGGTGTAGTGGTAAAATATAAACCAAGCAAATATAAATTAATTAGAACACTATGTATTTATTTCTTTACAAACCTGTTCGGCTACTCCAGCCTCATTCATAGTGTATCCAACATCAATCACTACATCGGTTCTTAGATTCTGTAGAGAAATGATCATTTAAGAGGTCAGCTGAGGACATGTAAAGGCACTAAAAGCTATAGTTATGTAACATTTGTACAGAAGCACGTCTCCAGTTAGAAGAGGTGCTATAGGAGCAGTATTTTACCTTTGTAATAAACCTGAACATATTAGCTGTGTTGTGCCAGGTTCATGAAGTTACATGTCTTACTCTACATCTCTTATCATATATCATGTGTATTATGGAAGTATTGATGCATATTATAGAAGAGCTATCTAGAATACTAGATAAACACATTGCCATTTCATAGGTTACACCAAGCAATTAGAAATCAGCAGCAGAAAGCTGTACAATGAGCTTTTTTCCATGCATGAAGGTAAAAACCTTCAGTATGCAGCTCCCTCCAGCCCCCCACAATACTTACCTAAGCCTGATCTCAATCCAGCGAAGTGCTCAAGAGCACCTGCTTATCCGGCTCTCTGCCTCCTCATTGGCTCAGAGACAGCAGCTGGTTATCATTGGTTCCTGCTGTTGTCAATCAAAGACAGCTCTGGAGCGAGCATCCATGTGTACTCCTATAGCAAGCAGCTTGAGGGGGGCAGGGGGGGGAGGAATCAGGAGCGTCGGCAGGGGACCCGAGAACAGAAGGATCAGGGCTGCTCTGTGCAAAACCACTGCGCAGAGCAGGCACTGTATGTACAATATGTTTGTATTTTTTTTAAAAAAAAATACTTTTAATCACTTCAATCAATCTTTCATTCTAACTATCTAAAAAAAACTCTGGTAAGTGCAACTTTTTTGTAGAGATATCGGGAATGTTTATATGAATCATGAATGTGTATCTATAATGCATTGAATGTGACATTCACAAAGCATTCACTGCTTTATAAATATGTCAGAATATTTATACTGCTCTGATAAACAGTGTCTATTTATGCATATAAGCAAGGATCTATAATTAAAGAGGTTGTGAACCCGTACAAAGTTTTTTTTTTTTTTTGGTAACCTGTAAGAGAAACACATAATGAGCTAGTATGCATCGCAAACTAGCTCATTATGCAATACTTACCTTAGAACGAGCCCCCGCCGTGCAGATCGCTTACCTGTATGACGGGCGACATGTCCAGTCGCCCGTCTTCCGGGTTCGCGGCATCCGGGCCATCTGATTGGCCGGAGCCGCGGTGACGTCACTCCCACGCACGCGCGCGGGAGCTGAAAGTCACGGCACGGGACTCTGAAGGAACGGCACGGGCGGCCGTTCCTTCAGAGCGCATGCGCCAGTGACGTCACTGGATGCATGTAAGGTAAATATCTCCTAAACGGTACATGTTTAGGAGATATTTACAGTACCTATAGGTAAGCCTTATCATAGGCTTACCTATAGGTAAAAGTGTCCGAGGAGGGTTTACTTCCTCTTTAAGGAGATTCTCAACCTATTTCCATAAATCAAGAAAAACTCGAGATTGTTTATTGGCGCTAACTTGAAGACAAGATGAATACAATTTTGTGCAAAAATATATATATATTTATTAAATAAAAATCAGTGCAGAATAATGTCAAAATATAACTGGTAATAAACACAAGTTATAGAACAAAATTCAATAATATGTATCACACAGGTAAGGTGAGAAATACAATCAAAGGATATTATTACAGATTATCAATGTAACCAAAACCCGTAACTTCTCGATTGTGATTAATAGCTTCTCATGAGCTCAAAAAATATGGAAACAAAATTATACAAGCACTTTCCCGAAATATTAGCAATATCGGTAAATCAAAAGGCTGATTCCGATATATCGGGCAAAGTGCATATCGACCCTCGATATATCGGCTTTGCCGATAATGGGTCGCTCGCTAGTATTTACATCCAAATCAGGTGAAAGGTGTAAGAATTACAACAGTTTGTATATGTGCCTCCCACTTTTTAAGGGACCAAAAGTAATGGGACAATTGGCTGCTCAGCTGTTCCATGACCAGGTGTGTGTTATTCCCTCATTATCCCATTTACAAGGAGCAGATAAAAGGTCCAGAGTTCCTTTCAAGTGTGCTATTTGCATCTGGAATCTGTTGCTGTCAACTCTCAATATGAGATCCAAAGAGCTGTCACTATCAGTGATGCAAGCCATCATTAGGCTGAAAAAACAAAAACCCATCAGAGAGATAGCAAAAACATTAGGTGTGGCCAAATTAACTGTTTGGAACATCCTTAAAAAGAAGTAATGCACCAGTGAGCTCAGCAACACCAAAAGACACGGAAAACAACTGTAGTGGATGACAGAAGAATTCTTTCCCTGGTGAAGAAAACACCCTTCACAACAGTTGGCCAGATCTAGAACACTCTCCAGGAGGTAGGTGTATGTGTGTCAAAGTCAACAATCAAAAGAAGACTTCACCAGAGTGAATACAGAGGGTTCACCACAAGATGTAAACCATTGGTGAGCCTCAAAAACAGGAAGGCCAGATAAGAGTTTGCCAAACAACATCTAAAAAAGCCTTCACAGTTCTGGAACAACATCCTATAGACAGATGAGACTAATATCAACTTGTACCAGAGTGATGGGAAGAGAAGAGTATGGAGAAGAGAAGGAACTGCTCATGATCCAAAGCATACCACCTCATCAGTGAAGCATGGTGGTGGTAGTGTCATGGCGTGGGCATGTATGGCTGCCAATGGAACCGGTTCTCTTGTATTTATTGATGATGTGACTGCTGCCAAAACAGCAGGATGAATTCTGAATTGTTTCGGGCAATATTATCTGCTCATATTCAGCCAAATGCTTCAGAACACATTGGACGGCGCTTCACAGTGCAGATGGACAATAACCCGAAGCATACTGCGAAAGCAACCAAAGAGTTTTTTAAGGGAAAGAAGTGGAATGTTATGCAATGGCCAAGTCAATCACCTGACCTGAATCCGATTGAGCATGCATTTCACTTGCTGAAGACAAAACTGAAGGGAAAATGCACCAAGAACAAGCAGGAACTGAAGACAGTTGCAGTAGAGGCCTGGCAGAGCATCACCAGGGATGAAACCCAGCTTTTGGTGATGTCTATGCATTCCAGACTTCAGGCTGTAATTGACTGCAAAGGATTTGCAACCAAGTATTAAAAAGTGAAAGTTTGATTTATGATTGTTAATCTGTCCCATTACTTTTGGCCCCTTAAAAAGTGGGAGGCACATATACAAACCGTTGTGATTCCTACACCGTTCACCTGATTTGGATGTAAATACCCTCAAAGTAAAGCTGAAAGTCTGCAGTTAAAGCACATCTTGTTTGTTTCATTTCAAATCCATTGTGGTGGTGTATAGAGCCTGCCATCAGCTTCAAATGTCTCTCATCAGTGTGTCAGAACCTCCTCAGAGTTCATCTACTTCCTTCCTCTCTCTCTTGATCTTTTCCTCTTCCACTTTCTTAACTATCATAAAACTTCTATCCTTTGGGAATGTAGGCGTGGATTTTGTTTTCCATGTGAAAACACATCAGATGGGGCATCATTTTAATATATACCTCTACCTCGCCATCATAAAAATGGGGCACTGTTTGCCTGTATTAAAGTTTGGCAAATTTATTTTAATTCAACTGTTTTCTCTAAGATAACCTTCTGGCCTAAGCCTTGGAGAAAAACCTAAATCTAAAGGATGTTGTCTCCCATGCCAACTACTGTCAAGATTACAGGCTCTCTCAAAATATATACTGTATTGCTTGAATAAGGTCTGAAACCACAGCAATTAACAATCCTTCTCCAAATACCTTGAAAGTGAAGTAACTTAAAGTGAAATCCAAGATACCAATTAATCCTTTATGCATAAAAAATGGTATACATATTGCTGGCGGGGGGGGGGGGGGATTTACCCCATTCTATGTACGAAGCACATATTGTGCTAGTAGCCAAGAAGGATAAGGATCCAGCACTCTGCACCTCATATAGACCCATCTCATTGCTCAATGCTGATGCTAAAATTCTTGCTAAGTCCCTAGCTATTAGACTGATGAAGGTTATTCAACAGTTGGTCTCTTCTGATCAGACAGGCTTTATGCCAAAAAAAAACAACGTATATAAATCTTAGAAGAATATTTACACATACCCAGCTGGGACCAGATATCTCCAATGGTGGTGTATTTGTTTTTTTAGATATCGAAAAGGCATTCGACTTATAGACTGGAGGTATATGGGAGCGGTATTAGAGGAATTCGGGTTCGGGCCTAAATTTAGGAAATGGATTGATATTTTATATAAGCGTCCTACAGCAGCGATAAAATTAAATGGGATGCTTTCAGAACGGTTCCCTCTAGAGAGGAGAACACGGCAGGGCTTCCCGCTATCCCCGGGTCTATTTTCTTTAATGATAGAACCGCTGGCGATGGCTTTGAGGAACTCGACGGAGATACAGGGGATTCAAGTAGGAAATCTGTCAGAGAAAATTGCATTATACGTGGACGATATGGTTCTTTTCCTACGCGATTCGGAGTCCTCTCTAACAGTAGTTTTGGATATTTTGAATTCTTTTTCGAAATGGTCAGGATTAAAAGTAAATTGGAATACATCTCAAATTCTCCCCCTAAGAACACCATCCCCGAGCTGCAGAGTGCCTGATACATGCCCACTTGAACAGGTAGATAAGGTCAAATATTTAGGCGTATATATATCTAACTCAGTTTCTGATTTTTTAAAAACTAAATGTTATTCCACTATTGCAACAACTTAAGATCTTAAGAATTAAAAAATTCTCCTATGTGGATTCCTAAATTTTTTTTTAAAAAATCGATCGTCTAATTAATAATTTTCTGTGGCAGGGGCGAAATCCTAGGATTAAGCTACAAACGCTTAAACAGCCGTATAAAAGAGGAGGGCTGGCGGTTCCGGATTTTTTCCGCTATTTTCTCGTTGGCCAGCTAGTTTTTGTTCAGAGATGGCTGAATAGTCCAGAAGATGATGTGTCGATAGATTTAGAGGCAGCCATTGTTGGGTCTTATGAGGCGCTGGCATTGCTCGTGATGCGATGACCTAGGGCATTATACAATCTTACTGATTCCATGAAGGCAACACTGAGAGCATTGGCAGCAGTGGAAAATATGGTTGGGAAAGGAGTCGGAGTAATTTCACCACATGTGCCAATATAGAGGAACCCCCGTCTTCCACATTTTTCCTCTCATCTTGATCCGTGTATCTGGACTCGATATATTATAAAGACGGTGGGTGATATTGTGGGGGAAGGGGGAATCCTCCAATTTGAGATGCTAAAAAATAGATTTAACCTTCCCGATTCTAATTTTTTCGATATTTACAACTTAGGCATGCATGCCAGGCCCTATTTGATGCTACAGGGCTTCAGATCAAAAAAGGAGAGATGGAATCTCTTCTTAGGAAATCTCCCTTTGTTAAACCATTATCTAATATCTATAAAAATCGGTTTAAGGATGGTTTGGAACATGTTGCTCGCTGCTGGGCAGCCTGGGAGATATTGCTCCCACAATTAGATGGAGAGGACTGGGAGGAAGTATGGGATATTAATCTGTCCAGACTGGTCTCGTCTAGAGATCAGTTTATTCAATATAAATTTTTACATAGGGTCTATTATACACCGGCTAAGCTGGCGAAATTATATCACAGTCAGATTGTTGGTGGTGTTCTGCCACCTATGCAGATTTCGATCATATTTTTTGGACATGCGATGAAATTCAGGTTTTTTTGGAGGGGAGTAATGGATAGTATAGCAGAGGTGACAGATATTATAGTGCAACCTCGAGCAGAGATATGCCTTCTGGGATTAGTGGATGGTTTAGCCCATAAAAAAGCTACCCGCACGCTCTTGACACTTCTTCTGTACTATGCAAGGAAATTAATAATACTTTCATGGAAGAAACCAAAACCTCCAACAGTACATGGCTGGAAAGGAATTATAAATAGGACACTCCCTCTTTATAAAACTACATACATAAATAGGGGCACATTGGAAAAGTTTAATGAGGTTTGGGGATGTTGGGTCGGTAGTGTATCTACAGTATCAGAAGAATTGAGAAATCCTTAAAGAGTAGTAGAGAGTGGGGGGCTATTGGTCTACATGGGCTGAAGGTATATAGATTTGGAAAATGGAGGGAAGAGAAGGAAAAGGGTAAAGTTATGCTTTAGTACCTAAAATGGAAGGAAGGAAAAGGAAAGGGGAGATAAAAGTGAAATATATATTAAAAAATGTATACTTTATTTATCACTATAATTTTTTCTTTTTCTCTCTTTTTTTTCTTTGGGGTTGGGTTATGAATTGTTGAATGTATGTATTGGTTGGTTCCCTTGGGGAATTGTATGTTTGTATTGTTATTATCTGTATTGAAATTAATAAAAAAACAGTTAAAAAAAAATCGGTATACACATCACTCAATTCTATGTATTTTAAAGCTTTTACTTACTATATCAATAATAATACACATATAATTCAAGGATTACCTCCCCCAAATATATATATGGAATATCAGTTAAATATTGGAAAAGCAAATATATATAAAACATTCCTTGAACATATTTAATTAAGTAAGTATATGTATATGCCTCATATAATATAACGATACAATAATATTATTGCTAATACAATCATTATCAACAATATTAATAATGTTTCCTCAAGCAAATTTTTAAATGAGCCCTTAAAAAAAATGAAATAACCTGATCCCTTGTCCTTTGTTGAAATCGAGACAAGAATGATATCACTCTTATTATAACCATGGGCGTAGGAACCGGGGGGGGACACATCCCCCCCCAGGAAATAATGCGGGGGGGACAGGTATGGTGAAATCCCCCCCAGTTTAGTACTTGGAGAGTGCTGATTACGCTGTAAAAATGTCCAGTGCATTCGGGGGGGGTGGGGTTTACGACCCAGAAGAGGCGCCGATTGGCTGCCTTCTGGGGGCGTAACCTGGGCGCAGGAAAGAGCGCTTGGCCACCCCCACCTTCGTGATATCCTGGCTGTGATTGGTCCAGTCTCCAGCCTGGACCAATCATCATCCAGGACATCCGATCACTGACGTCGCAATGGGGGCAGTGCCGGTGCGTGCGTCAGTCACTCACTGTCATCGCCGCTCACCTTCACGCAAGTTCCCGCCGCAGAAGAGGACGAGGGAGAACTGAAGCCGCTCACCTTCCCGCCGCCGCAGAAGAGGACGAAGGATCGAGGAGGGGAGAAGCCGCCGCCGATAGCCGAGCCGTCGCCAGTTAAGTGCATTGGGTTGAAGGGAGCACGCACGCTGGTCTCTGCATTGATTGGGGGACAATGCTGTGGGCACTCTGCAATCATTGGGGTACAATGCTGTGGCACTCTGCAATCACTGGGGTACAATGCTATGGGCACTCTGCAATCATTGGGGTACAATGCTGTGGCACTCTGCAATCATTGGGGTACAATGCTGTGGCACTCTGCAACCATTGGGGGAAAATGCTGTGCCACTCTGCAATCATTGGGGTACAATGCTGTGCCACTCTGCAACCATTGGGGGACAATGCTCTGGCACTCTGCAATCATTGGGGTACAATGCTGTGGCACTCTGCAATCATTGGTGTACAATGCTGTGGACACTCTGCAATCATTGGGGTACAATGCTGTGGCACTCTGCAATCATTGGGGGACAATGCTGTGGGCACTCTGCAATCATTGGGGACAATGCTGTGGCACTCTGCAATCATTGGGGACAATGCTGTGGGCACTCTGCAATCATTGGGGGACATGCATGTTGCATATTTGTTAGTTGTGAGATTTTTCATGCACACGCACACGCACGCACACACACACACACACACACACACACTCTCTCTCGCAGTTTACTGAAAAAGCATATACCTGGCGAGTAAAAATGCTGTCCCCCCCAGATTTGTGTGGGTTCCTACACCCTTGATTATAACCCAACACCAACCCATCATGGTTAGTCCTTATCTTGGCGTGTTGTCTGGGCCCCTTTAATTTATTGGCCTGAGAAGTTCTTTGCTAAGCCTCAAAATTCTCTGTAAGAAACTTCACCCAGGGATAATGAATTTACATTCACCTCATGACAAAGATGCCCATATAACAATATGTATGAAATAATTCCTTCAAGCCCCAATAGTTCTGACAAATATGTCCCATGGGGATACATTGAATAGGACACTCTTCATCTTTAGGCGTGTGCCTATCTTTTCTAATGTAAAATGCGGCCTTGAAAAACGTAATACCAGGGACTCTATAAATCTAACATGAAATAACCTGAACTACTCTAATGCTGAATATGTGCATATTTTATAATAAAAAAAGTGTCTCGTTTATTTATTTCTGCATTAACTGCTTTTGAAATATGTATAGATTATGGCTGGTTCAAACAAACTTCCAACATGCAATGCCCCACTGCTGTGTTGGGGGTATGCAAGTAGTAATAAAGAGGAAGAAATTTCCGTGCAGGCAAAATCACTGTTTTCGTGCCAAAATCAAGTTTTTTCTCACTCATACTTAATAGTCACACTTCAGTAAAAGATAAATAAAAATCGCAAGCACCATTAAAGCCTCTTTCACTCTTCAACTAAGCATCTTTGATCATTTTTCAGGATTTTTTTTAGTGTTTGTACGAATGAAAAAATGTTTATGCCTTTCAGGCTTGAATGTTTTCTTTTAGGCTCCATTCACACTATCGTTTTTTTTCGGTGTTTTTTAGGCGTTTTGTTGGGTGTTTTTCAGATGGTTTTTTGGGCGTTTATTCAGGCTTTTTTGCAGGTGTTGTGAGGCAGGCATTGGCATCTAACAAAAATGCTTGTAATCTGCCAAAAAAGAAGAACATGTACTTTTTTTAAGGCTTCAGGTGTTTTCCTTCAAGTGACAGAACGCTCATATGTGAACAGGGGCCATTGAAATGAATGGGATTTTGCTTGTAGGGCTTTTTGACACTTCAGAGATGAGCGTTTTTACCAGCTGAAAAATGCCCAGGTGTGAACAGGGCCTTATTTTAAATGTTTAGCCAATACAAGGCTAGTTACCAGACAAGAAAAAGGCAAAACACATGTTTTCATGCACTCCTAATCAAATTTATTGGGGCCAAAACATATGACTTTGCCCCAAAAGAAGGTGTGAACAGGGTCCAAATGCTGCAAAGATTTTTACCTTGTGGTTTCCTGAACGGCAATCTAACTCCACTTCTGAGCACACTGCTCCAAATATAAAATCTGGACTTTGTGTACTCGTCTTCAGTTCCCAATCAGAAACTTGATCAGGGGTCCTGTAAAGAAAAACCCAGTCGTGATCATAACGAAAAAACAGAGGGGCCAAAAAAGTTTTGACCTGCATCATCTTTATAAGATCTGTAGTGCCTTTTGTATGGCAAACACATACAAAGTGTAAACGATAAAATAAAGTTCACAATTCATGTTTCTCAGTATTGGATGAGTTCCATGAATCTATGATGACAAATGCGTACACTGCTGTATACTTTTTTTGTTATAATTTATCATAAAATCTGTTATTCTATGGAAGAAATGTAAAGATCAGCACCATTGCTGTGCAGATCTGATGTGCAAACATTGACTTCTTGTCCAGCACTAGCTATAAAACTGAGCACAAAACTTTACATGTTTATTTAATGTATTTGTTGACTACCTAATTTAATAAAAACCCAGGGAGGCAGTTTTAAAGAGAAGGTGAATCCATGCATATTTGATTTGCATTGCTTGGAAAGTGGGGAATAATCAGCAAATTTTGTTGAAATTGTGGTAAAAAAATAGAATGTTCATTTTTTGATGCAGAACTAAAAGCACAAGCATGGGATTTACAATAATGTGCTTGTTTATTGCAATGCTTTAAAAAAATAATACATTTAAAGCATTTGTTCACTTTATATTCCTGATATGTGCCTGCTGTACCATGTTCTGGTATGAAGAAGTCTCCAGTTCTCTTTGTATTGCTTCCTTCATGTGAAATCTCTGGTAATCCTGCCAGTCCCTCTGCTTTCCTATTAAAAGCTGACCACACTAAGCAGGAGAGCACACCATGGTCAGCTCTATAGCTGTGCTGGGAACTCAGTCTGCTCTCCTCCAATGATCACACTTGTCCTGACATGCCTCCACTGCACAGCCATTCACTGGGAAGCTCAGTGTGCTGCTGCTTTTCCTCCCCCAGCTCTTATGCAGCTGGGAACAGAGGGAATGTAATCACTTATAAAAAAAGGGAAAAAGCTATTTATAATGTTTTTTTTTTTTATATATATATCTGTACATAAATGTTTTGCCTTTCCCTTCTTTTAAAACTGAATGGGTTGTTTTACAAGGTGATCGCTTACAATAAATTTAAGCAAATTGGTACTTTTCTCAAACTAGGAAAAGCAATAGATTGGCTGGATAGCAGACATAGTAAGGAGACTATATTTATCTACCAAATGCTAATTTTCCCACAGGTGCCCCCACATCACTGAGTAAATGTCGACAATATGCTGGGTTGAGGACTCTACCCCCTGGTGATAGCAGTTAGGCCTTTGCAACTGGTACCCTGTTTAGGCCTGAGAGCTGCATTTTGAGAGGCAGGAAATAAAGTCCCACACTTCCTGATAAACATATCACGTTTCCTCCCACAATCAAACTTGGTGGTGAAGTATGCTCAGGTTCCATAACAAGCATTGATTCGGTAGATTATCACTTTAATAGGTAATGTGTATGCAAAGTGGTTTACACTAGAAACAGCAGCAGATGCCCATAGCTTGCAACTAGGGATGGGCTCAGGCATGTTCGGATGGTAGTCCCAACCCACCAGAGCAATCCTGCCAGGAAGCCCTCACTGCACACTGCCAATCGTAGGCAGTGAGGCATTTCCCGGCCCGCTGCTGCACATAAACACGCTGCCCATTATTGGCGGTGTGCAGTGACGGCTTCCTGGCACGGTTGCTCAGGTGGGTTGGGACTACAATTCGAATACGCCTGAGCCCATCCCTACTCCCAACTATCCCTCATTTGGAAGGACTGCTCCTCTTTTGAGACCTAGTCCCTCTGACCCTTGTGCAGCCTCAGTAGTCTATCTTTTTGGTCTGATGTGTACATCTCTACACAACATGTACTACTTTACTACCAAAAGTCTTATGCTGCACCTTTTATCCAACCTCTGCATTACTGCATTCGTTATTTTGAAAAAACAATATAAGGGAAAAATAAAGGTCAAAAGCACTCTTTATCACTGCAGAAAGTTGGGAGGTAAGGATGTTTTGGAGTTTGTCGTTTCTATTGCAGATTTCCCTCACTTTCTGTCTGGTGAACCTGATGTCATGAGAACATCAAGTAAAGAGAAATCTTTCTAACGGCTCAACTGGAATTCCAACCCTTCCCCACTTTATCCATAACTTAAAGTGGTTGTAAAGGTTAAAGATTTTTTTTTTATCCTAATGCAATCTCTGCATAAGATAAAAAACTTGTAAGGTGCAGCTCCCTCCCGCCCTCCCTAAATACCTGCCTGAGCCCAATTCTCGATCCAGCACTGTCCCAAAAGCAGCGACGCTGCTCTCTCTCTCTCTCTCCCTTATCACTTGAATCAATGAGAACAGAGGGAGCCATAAGCTCCTGCTGCTGTCAATCAAATCTAGTGAGGAGGGAGTGGGGGGTGGGGCTTAGCCGCACTGTGTGTGTCAAAGGACTCACACAGTGCAACTTGGGATTGAGCCCACACGAGTTCACCCCTAGCAGAGTGGTTTCCTAAGGGGGTGCTCAGAAGGCAGGAGGAGCTAGGAACACCGACAGGGGTCCCTAGAAGAGAAGGATTGGGACTGCTCTGTGCAAAAACAAGTATAACATGTTTGTTATTAAAAAAAGGTATTTTATAATCACTTTTAAAAAGTTTGAGATATGCACTTTATGTCAAGAGTTGATTGGCAGTCATTTCTTAGCAAATTCGTTTTTATACAGTGACATTTTTGGCCTGGGTTTGGCCTGGGTTTTTGGCCTGCACTAGAGTGTAACAATACAAGTAAAATCTCCTGCGCTCAAGTGCTGTGTTAAAGTGGCGGCTGTATTGCTGGCATCTAGGCTCTTGCTGCCCTCTCAGGACAATGGGTATCCATATGGACTGAAAACATAGAAAACAAAAGAAGGGTGCACCGACCTAGTGCAATATTACAAGGCATTTATTGTAAAATGAAAAAACATGCCATACATTATACTCACAAACGTATGCTGAAAGTAAGCATAAAAAAAAGAGAGATTCCTTTTGCAATCAGGAGACCTCCAGGACAAGGATGCTTTTTGATGGCTCTGAGGAAGAGGGTTCTCCCTTGAAACGCGTCATCCCCATTACCACGGATGCCTTCCAGTCCTCCTGCTTTAACAAAGCATCCTTGCCCTGGAGGTCTCCTGATTGCAAAAGGAATCTCTCTTTTTTTTTATGCTTACTTTCAGCATACGTTTGTGAGTATAATGTATGGCATGTGTTTAAATTTTCCAATAAATGTCATGTGATATTGCACTAGGTAGGTGTGCCCTTCTCTTGTTTTCTATGTTTAGAATGTAACAATGTCAAATCCATTTTCCAATCAGAATGGCATTGAAAAAAATTAAAAAGGTTCAGTCATTCAGTTCAGCTATATCTATTCCAAGGAAGATGTAAATTATTTTAATTACCTGCAGTGAGCAGCTGCTGACAGGCAAATTTTGAGCCGGAAAGCTTCTTGGATCTTTGAAAAATAAAAAACAAACAGACAAATCATGACCCAAGACATTCATAACTAGTTATTTCAATTGTGAACTTAAACCAACTTTAGGGTCTCTGCTCTGCCATCTATGTCCCCCATTCAGTGTGTTCCGCTGAAGGTGCAGGTCAGGCTAAGAGTTTGCCCTGACTTCATGTGATCCACAGAGCAAGTAGAGAAAAATCTCAGCCACCGTATACCATCCTCAATGACTATGCCCCACGGTTGGGGTGAAACAGGTTTACGGTGGGGTGTGGCCTGGATAGAGTTAGGCTGAGGCTGTTTCTCACTTACCTGGTGGGTGAGCCTGACGTGCAGAGGAAGGCCTCTCGTACAGCTCCGGCTCGAGAGCCACTGACGGTGACACAGTAACCGCTGGAGAATGGTGGGGTAGGAGTGCCTATGGTCAGTCCAGTAGTCTGCGCAGGTAGTAGTCAGGAAAAAAGCCAGGAGTAGCTGACAGCAGGGAGATGAGACAACAGGAAGACATGCCAGCAGAATAGCTGGAAGCAGGCAGGCTGGCTTGGCTTGGCTGACGACAGACTGTGGATGCACAGCAGGAAGCAAGTGCCTGAGGATGCTTAGCTGGACTGATGGAGCTGTAGCGGACTGGAAGAGCTGGAAGCAGGGTCAGACGAGCCAGGTCAGTAACAGACGGACAGATCAGGCATATACGACCGACAGCAGCGTATTTGGGAGTTGGCAATGGATGCAGGATCAAACAGGTGCAGCAGGCAGAGACAGAATATGGAGTGAAGACAGCAGTCAGGACAAGTAGCAGACAGGAATGGTCAGGAGCAAGCCGGATCAAGATCAGAGGTCAAACACAGGAATCAGGAACATACACAGAACGCTGTAGACCAAACAGCAATTAGCCAGTGCTGAAGCTCCATTTAAATAGGCTGTTTACTTGTTTGCCCACATCTGTTCGGCTTGTTCTTGGTTGGCGCATGCGCATATGTGTGCGCCTGGAAACCGCATCTGTAGAATGGCGATGCCTTTCCTGACACTGCTATCACCTATTACACGCTGGGCTTGTATGGTGTACAGGGGCTGAGATGTTTCTCTACTTGTTCTGTAGTTATTTCCATTCACATCTCCCTCAAAGCTCCATTTTACATATAGAACACTTACACATTCATTCCAAGTGGCATTTGGATGCAGACAGATGATTGGTTGCAGACGCTTCAGAAGGGTCTGACATGCTTCCTGCCAAGGATGCACAAGAAAAATATTCACCATAATCAGAAAAGTGTAAGTAAAAAGCTTAAGTAGAAATACAGCTTGATGAAATTATTTATGTTTAAAAATGTTTCCAATGAACAGGCATACCAGTGTAGTAAAAATGAATACTACGCAGCACTGAGACTCTGGGTCCAAATTTCAAAAATATTCTATCTGCATGGAGTTTGTCTTTTTTTTTCTCCATCAGGATTCTGAATTATCAGCTATATTCTGTGACCTATATAACTATGGATGTCTATTCATATGTTTTTTGTACTGATGTTTATCAGAATATTTTTAAAAGTATGCATTACATATTTTGAAATGTTGAATAAAATTTTGAATATTTTACATATTTTACATGGCAATGACCCATCCCATATCAGACGGACAGCTTTGGGTCTCAGTCCTAGGTTTCAGTGAGAGACAGAATAGGTGAAAGGAGAATATTATCGTTTTGCTGTCTCTTCAGCCAACCCAAAGTGCTCCTATGTCATCATGAATTATATCAAAAATTACATAAAATATAGTAAAAACAGATATACAACAGTTTACAAATATAAGATAAAATTGAAAACTAAGTTGACCCAAAAACATTTTATATTTTCTTTAAGCATGAATGATTTTAGTTTCCCAGTAATCATGTAAACTATGTCCTGTATTGCATCTCTGATGTGCCCTCTATTGGTTGCATGTGTTAACACAAAATAAATGAACAAGCAAACAAAAGCCAGGTGATTTAATGCTATGTACATACAGTACACTAAGCATATAACATGATTGTTAGCTTCTAGGTTGGTAATTCTAATTAGCCTGCTCCTAAAAACATAAATCTGATTATACATCCCTAGATTTCTTAGTGATACTCTAAATGCAGTGATGTATTGAGGGAAATATGTATATAAGGATGCTTAGGATATAAGGACTACCTGTACTGCCATTAGGTGAATTTGAACATCATAAGGTGACAGTTGGACATCTTTTTCTGTTGCTAAGGACACACTGGTTTCACCAATACGGATGAAAGACATTGAGACTCGGAACTCTCTACTCACAATCTACAAATGTAAAACAGAGTTGAAAAAAGTCATCTTCTATCCTATATGATTCATTCTGCATTAAAACGCCATACAGCAAAACAATTCATACATGTTGCAGAGTGTTAGTTAATTAAAGTGGCCGTACATGTCCAGGTGATATACAGAGATGAAACAAATCCTCCTCCCTAAGTTGTACCTGTTTATGTGCAGTCTTATCTCCTCTACAGCCAATGTCCAGGATTTAAACAGCTTGTCTGAGCTTTTAGTAAGCAGGGGGCAGGGAGCTGAAGTTGCACTCTGCAGAGTTCAGTGAGGAGAGCTAAGAGCAGATTGTAGGGTAGGGACACACCCCCCTTCAAACAGCACCCAGATGAGGCTGTCATTCACAGGCTGTGTGCTGAAGCTCCGTCCCCTGTCACCGTTTTACCTGAGACAAGTGCACACCATAGAGTGATATGCTTTGTTCATATTTCATGTCAGAGGATTACAACCACTTTTTTCTCTGACCCTCTTTGCTGACAGCCTGCAGTGGCGGCCCCTTATAAATATATATATACAGTATAAAGAACGAGGGGTCTAAGTAAAAGGAGCACAGAAGTCTTTCCCTGTACTATCATGGGATCCAAACTCACCCCCACTTTTGCGGAAATAAAAGAAACCATTAATACTGGGACAAAAGACTGTATTGCCATTTACCTGCAGAGAAACTAAAAGAACACCTGACTGTTGGCGAGCGCCTAAGCATGGCTTATGGGAAATTGCTCACCCTTTGGTGCCACACTTATTTGGACCTAGTAAAAAATCAACAATGCGGATAGAATAGCTAAACTGATTGGACACAGAGCTGCCCTGAACCTTCTCTTTTTGGGTCTCCTGCGTGTGCTGCGCACTCCACCACTTCTCTGTCTGCCCTCATTGCAAAGTGCTTGCTATGGGGGCAGACATGCAGGATCAATCCTGAGTCGGCTCCCTTTTCACCGGATTTGACTGACAGCAGCAGAAGCTAATGGTCTCCTGTAAGAAGATATAAAGCAGAGATAAGCTGCTGCAGACAGGCACAGAGCCGGATCAAGATCTGGCTTAGGTGAGTATTTTTTTTTTGGGGGGGGGGGTTGGGGGGCAACATTTGAAATGTTTTGTACCGTAATGCAGAAAATGTATTAAAAAAAAAAAACGTTTTGACTTTAGAACCACTTTAGGGATGTGTGCACCCTTGTGAAGCCTCCTTCTAGCAAGAGCTGGATTAGCTGTTGTCAGTTCCACGACCCTCAAGTGTTGACAGTTCAACTACTGGCCTGATCTATGGGAGGTGAGAGGGACTGTACTATGGGTACCAATGACCCCACTAAGACCCTGTAAGAATGTTCTAAAGGGAAAGTAGTGCTATCCCAGAACCAGTGAATACCCTAAGTGAAAAGTGACATAAGTGAGCTGACTTCAGGCCATCCACACCCAGGCCGACCCTGAAGGTGGCGGGTATGCTAGTCCCAGTGGGGGGTTGGGTGGGGGATTCAGAGTATTTAATACTACATTTTTAGCCTCAAACACTTTGATGAAAGAACATTTTACTAGTACTTTTATGATAGTTTTGGTATGATAAAGCTTTTTTGTGATAAAATCTTTTTCTCTCCATCTTCACATACTGTACTTTTCACTTCACTTTGCCCTGCATGGACGCAGACACACCATTCTTCAGGACAACAGCAGTGTTTACATACTTCAAAACCATGTGATATAGTCATGCATGAGCATACAGAATACTGGCAATCCTACATACATGTATCAAATTGAGTTCAATTGTCTTCTAGGACAGTCTGGCACATATTCACAGGATGTTGCATGTGCTCCTGCTTTGGAAATTCATTTTTAACACATCTGAGGTCTGTACTAATATTGTGAAATTTGATGAAATTTGATGATGAAATGAGAGGAAAAGTGAACAATGTGATTTATGCTAAAAATGTAGTTTTTTAGTTGTTTTCTTAAAAAAATCACCTGCATCATTTTGGTCAGTGTCTCTTCTGTCAAGTCACTTCCGGAAGGTGTCACCAGCACCCATCCATCTGCACATATATGAACCAGTACACAAGCCTAAAAAGAAAAGATATAATAATTATAAAGCTGTCTTCAAATTAGACAAATTGCGATCTTGATATATCATATATTAGACCAGTGGTCTCCACCCTTTACTACTTGGCCCTTGAGGCATTATTCCTGCCACTGACACCAACAATTGATTACAATTGCTGCCACTCACACCAACAATGGGGCACTATTCCTTCCACTGACACCAACAATGGGGCACTATTCCTTCCACTGACACCAACAATGGGGCATAATTCCTTCCACTGACACCAACAATGTGACAGTATTCCTTCCACTGACACCCACAATGGGGCATAATTCCTTCCACTGAAAACAAAAATGGGGCACTATTCCTCCCAATGACTCCAACTTTTTCTCCCCTTAATACCCAAGATTGGGCATGATTTACTCCCACTGGGCATGATCCTACACCCCCCCCCCCCACACCTAAAGTCTAAAGTACAGTAAACTACCCCTTTCTTTAGAAAATTTGGAGACCCCTATTAGGCACCAGGCTGAATTATGCAATTCCAGATCTTCCTTTTAGTTTCTGTGTAAGGTTATTTGACTACTTTCATCATGAGAGGAGCTCTGTGATGTATTGTTTAGTCACAACTCGTGTATTACTGTATATGACTGGCATAGGTTGACTAAGCCTTTTATATTTTTACTGCAATAGCATGTTTATTTATGATCTGTTGCAGTGGCTCCAAATATGATTTGATTAGAAGATGAGGTAATGGATTTTTGCTTGCAACTTTTTAAAACTTGCTAAACTTTTTAGTAAAGTTTATTTGTTGTTTTTAGTTTTTGGACAGAGTGGGGAAACTTTTGCATCTCAAGTTTTTATTGCTGGTATACAGTATGAGTAACCAAAAATGCTGGATTCATCTCCTTGATGGATCATGACTGAAGAAGATCAAGTTCATATGTGGCACAATGGCCAGGTAAGGCTGCCCCTAAGTACAAACAGGTTGACCCTATAAACGAGGGACCTCAAGTTTGGAAATGACATATACAAAGTCCAAAAACAGAGCAAAAAAGAGGGCAGTCCAATGAGCTGAGTCCAAAAACATTTAATATTGCTGTTCCTTTACCAAGACAATATAAAATAGCCAGCACCTTTCGGGGTTCAAAAGAATCCCCCTTCTTGAGGGCTAAGATATTGCATAAATGTGGAAAAACTCAATATAGCTATATGTCTACTTTCAGATGATCCCTGAAAACACATCTCTTCAGAGAAACCTATATGGCAACCACCTAATAACTGTACTCTTATTTTCTCCATCAGCCCATCCCCCACAGTTATTACCTCTTGTATCTCTTGACCGTCCCTCTTAGATTGCAAGCTCTAACGAGCAGGGTCCTCTGATTCCTACTGTATTAAAGTGTATTGTATTTGTACTGTCTACCCTCAAGTTGTAAAGCACTGCGTAAACTGTTGGCGCTATATAAATACTATATAATAATAATACTAATAAAGCAGATTCACCACAATTAATTGTTTGAAAGAAATTGACAATTCTCCAGGAACAAACTATCAGCTACAATTATGCCCCTGGGCATATGTTTACTTTCTTTCCAAGTTTATGCAATATCTGAGTCCTGAACAGGGGAGGACTGGCAAGGGGGGCAGGGTGGCAAATGCCCCCCGGGCCACTCTGAAAAGTGGTAAAAACTGATAAAAAGGCCTCACTCAGGGCTGGATTAATGTAGGGGCCAGACACTGTATACAGCTGCAAGTCCAAAACCAGGTGGGCATGGATGGTAAGCTGATTCCATGGTTCAATGGGCCACTTGACTGGACTTGCCCCCCAGACCCAAGGCTGCCAGCCCTCCCCTGGTCCTGAATAAGGGTGATACCTTTAAATCCCCAACACCGATAGCTGTTTTATATTCTCTTGCTAAATAAACACCAATATTAGAAGTGTTTGAGCTCTCGGCCTACTTCTTTTTTGGACTTTGTATACAAAGCTTTTATTACTTTATTGTTTATAGTAAACATTGTCACCCGGACTGAAATATCCAAAATGTTGAAATGTCACCCTAAAGCTTAGTTTACACAAACACACATGTTTGTGGGAGGTAAAAATATGAGGTTGAACTGCATTTTTTATAACCCCTCCCCCTTAATCTGCAAAGGTAGTACTGCAGCGGAACGCAACCCATTTAAGTAAAATGGGCCATGCCAAATGCTTGGCTCACAGTATTCCCATTGAAAAAGGCAAATCAGCTTAAAATAAAAAGGCATTCAGGAGGTGGCAGTATCAACTCCTGCATGCCTGTCAGCTGCACCTGCTCCACACTGTGAAAAATTATCCACCGCAGATCATTTTTCATAGATTGACACAGGTGTAAACAAATCTTAATAAGGAAACTCTTCTTGCTCAGGTAAGAATCGTCTAGGACAGGAATTCCCCTCACTTTGCAGATATTTCCCCTTGCTTCCTGCTGCAAGTCATTCTTATTCTTGCTTAACAATGACATGGAACAAGAATATTAATTAGGCACCTCAATTCCATACTGGTACAGGTTAGCAGCTCATGAAATACTGAAGACAGGGGACTGGTATTACAGCCATGTTTATTTATAAAAGTGCTAGTTTCTTAGTGCCAATAACCCTTTTAAGGCAGTAGCTCAGCAGGCATGCAACCAAAAGATCTCCCCACGTATTTTCTGTTCTAGTTACAAGTTACATAAAACAGGTAGAAACCTTTACTGACTTTTATGGGCTCCACCCTTTCTGGAGTCACATCAAAGTGATAATAAACTCTGTTTTATCACACATAATAAGGCTTACCTGTAGGTACTGTGAATATCTCCTAAACTTGCACAGCGCATGCAGTCTGAAGGTCCAGCAAACCATGCCAGACCTTCAGAGCCAATGCTGTAAACGACTAATAAGTATGCTGAAAATCAACCTTTTCCCATGAATCTCTCCTACAAAATAGCTATGTATTTGCATGTGACTGCGCCTTGGCACTCCTGTTTCTGTAGCCTCACAGTTGCCTATCTGCAGTGTGAGATCATCGAAGGTACATTCCACCACTTTTTCTTTCCGATGACTGCTATTCTTATGAGTTATGGAGTGAGTTTTAGTATAGTTTGTAATGTGCTTCTTATTCATCTGAGGTCTTGCTGGAGAAGAAGCTGTACCAGAGGACCTACAGTGAACAGATATCCCTGCTTCTCCTTCATATATTCTGTGATCTGTGCTTTCTCCGCAATCTCCTGCTGATTATTGATGATTATCCCACCAGTCATTCATTTATCAGATAAATAGTAATTTGAGGATGGGTCTGACATGAAAAAGCAAAGCACTGCTCTTCTATCAAGATTACTATCTCAACAAAACAACATGTTAAGTAGTTCCTGAGAAAAAGGTCTCCTGCGGTAAGCCTACAGGCAATACTAGCGGCTAGTCCTTTCCCCTCAGTTTGGCATACAAAAAAAACGAACAAAGTGTGAGAGTGCCTTCCTTAAATAATTAAAAGGAAAAAAAAGGCGAATCATACATTTTACACTTGGGTTCAGGGAGGAAGGGAGGACTGAATGCAACTATCCTCTATGGAGGATCAGTATTAAGGATCAGTAATTTGGATGAATTATGCGCCCAGATTGCATGTGGCCCACTATGCTGCTGGGTCCCAGAGTAGCTGTATGGATTGCTGTGGTAGGAGCTACATCTTTAATACAGTTACGGTACTTAGTTTTCATAAACAAGCTCTTCCTTTCTTAGGATCTGAAAATATACAAACCTGACTACAGCAGTCGGTGATGAGTCCAGCAGGGAACATGACAGGAATAACAGAGAAGCCTCTTTTCTTCCATGTATACTCTTTGTTACTTTCTACTGCTGCAGCTCTTCTCTGATGGTATGATGACTTCTCCAAGCACTCATTCCAGCAATCCAATATACCGATTGCATCAAACTCTCCTTTAAATGGCGTCTCGCTATGTTCCGTATGCAAATTTAATTGTCGTACCTGGTATAAAAATATTTATTGGAACTTATCCTCAGATGACATACAGAATATAAATGGTTACATTTTAACATTGCAGATTAGTAGAGTGTTAGTTCACCTTTATGAAAAAAAAAATGCACATCTCATTTGCTGGTAAAAAAAAATGTGGATTTATTATTTTTATCCCCTGGAACCTGTAAAGCATTGCACTTGTGATCAGCAGATCGCGGGTGCACTGCCAGAATCCTGCAGACCCACATTACACTGTCTGCCCGTACCTTTAATATAGGCAGGCAGTTACTGAATTGCAGGAAGAATCAATTAACTATGAAAGCGCTCACCAGCTGCTTGTAGTTCATTAATTCCCAAAATTCTGTGAATGAATGAATGTTGTGTGGGTGGAGCACTACAAGGCCGCACTGTTTTTAATTTGTGACAGTGGGTGGGGGGAGAAGATCCCCTGCCCACTGTCACAGGGAGGAGGGATCTGTGGAGAGGAGGCAGGAGCTGGAACATGTTACATGTTCCACCCTAAATATGGGTGGAATATGTAACTAGCTCCAAAGGTGAACTTAGCCTTTAAGTGATATCCTTTATTAGTTAACCCAAAAGCCTACATCTTTAATAAATTAAGTTAGCCAATAAAACATTGTAGACAATATTCATGAAAATGACACCTACTAACAACTTACCTACTAATTTTATATTAGTTTCATCTTATTTAACATGAAAAAGTAATGCCAGGTCCCCTAACTCCTTGGGACTTAAGCCCCGTACACATGTACTGATCGTCGGCCGAACGATCGGCCGTCTTTTGTCCAGGGCTGTCGTGTCTGTTGAAAACTGCAAAAGACTGCACACTAATTTTGTCGGCCAACAACAGCCGACTGCAGAAGTGATGTCATGTGATGGTTAACTTTCCTTATCTTTTTTCTTTTCTGAGCATTCCCAGTCTTGCTAATCTGCTGTCTGTCGGCCGAAATCTGTACTGACTGGCGAACAATCGGCCGTTCTGGTGTTGGCCAACAAAAATTTTAATGCCTGCACGACAGATTCTGTTCGCCCGAAAATGCGCTGTCGGCTGTCGGAAGCATCATACTAACAAGCCTACAATCAGCCGATCGGTCGTCGGCTGAATATTTACGGCTGACAATCGGTACGTGTGTACGGGGCTTTAGACTAAACACTATTGTCTCTCTGACTCTTATCTACCCCAGGACATCTTGTTTGGTCAATGAGCGACTCATATCCACCATCAGTGAACCCCCAACTTCTTACCTACCCTGTCTTCCCAGTCTGTTTTCCTTCTTCTCTCTAACTTCTCTTTTTATTCTTTACCCTCCTGGTTGATCACAACAGCACAAATAAAATGTTTTATTTAATTCTTTATAGAGGGCCCTGAGAATGTGAGTCACATTTGTGGCTTTCTTAGCCCCTATATTATTTTTGTTTTGTACATTGATTTTGTGTATGCATCCTCCTTGACTGGAATTTTGCATGCTGTCATGCATGTCTGTAAATCCTTGAAAACAACTTTATTGAAACAGAAAAGTAATGCCACTAGGCCCTTTTAATGTGTATGTAGTATAGTGAGTGCAGGACCACCAATCCTGCATTGTACATGCAGGGTCCCACTCACAACCTGGTGCGTCAGAGAACATGGGGAGCAGAAAATAAGGCAAGTATAGCGATTAATTCCCCTATCCCTCAGCAAAAAGATCATTTAACTTTTGCAGTGCAGAGGGCCCACGGCAAGGGTCATTTTTTTTACTTATTTATTTATTACCCACAGTTCATTTTTAAAAATATCAGTCATGTGGCTAAAGTAAATATCCTTATCATTGTGATAAAACTTTGTGAATTGAGCCTAAATTGTTCTGAAGGGGACCATCAGAATAAAAAAATACATTTCTATGTGTTCTTTATTATAAACTTTCATGTACAATGAGTTTTATTTAACACTGGCAGTAAACTAGGAAGAGTTGTTAGCTAAATGACCCACCTTCAAAAAAAAAGTGTCAAAAAATTGTAGGAAAACTTATACTTTCAAATGACCCAAATCAGATATGGTTAAATGAGAAGGTGGCCTGTAATACACGTGACACTCAAATTACCTTTTCATGTGGCACTCCACATCTGTCTGCTACTGTATCAACCCAAATCTCTGTCAGCATTGCTGCCAGTGCAAATCCATATCCAGAGTAGAATTTCTTGGATGGGAGATTTGTTTTGCATGGAACAACAGTACATCTGCTATTGGGAATATTATAAGCATTTTGTACACTCAGTAAAGATGTGGTAAGCACCTGAATGACAAAAACAAATTTAAAAAATTAACAACGTTAACAATAATAAAATGTATAACAATATCAAATCCTTTGCAGGATGAACTGAACTTGCCAATTGCAGACCTGTTGCATTGCGGTAACGCGTGCACTATTGATACACGGTACGACAAGTTACATGTGTTAATGCGCTGCTGCGGGTTACATTCATTGTGAATTTTCATGTCTTGTGGTGCATTCCAGCCCATTCATTTTGAATGGTCCGTTTAGCAACCACAATGTGCATCAGCACATGACAATGTGCGCTTTGCAGTGCATAGTGTTGTGATGTAAATGGACCATTGGAGTCAAATGATCCAGTTGATCTGAAAGTGTTCTAATACAAGAGATGTTAGAGTGCAAAGATAGATTACCTGAAAGGATTCATCAGGTCTATGCCCAGCATTACAGTAATATGTCACATCTATTGCTACAATTCTCCCATCATCCATATAACCAACCTGTTGTGAAGATAACAAGATAATATTATGGTAAGCACAACAATATTCATGAACACATTATTATAAATTTGTTAAAAATATAGGAAAAGGTTATGGAAAAGGGAAAAGATCCCGCATTACCATGTGATGTAAGGTTTCTTTGGGAAAGAAAAAATACGTTTGGAACAAGGCATTGTTGGGATGTGCTCCAAGGCATTGGCATTATGAGTTTACTGACACCAGGGATGAGAGTATATGGTTAGGATTATATGGAGACAACAGGGGCTTATTTTGTTAAGAATATACAAGCTTTTGAACTCCAGAAATTACTCACACTCTTGCAGAACCTCCCGTTGCAAGGGTTAAATGGTCTTAAAGGCTAAGGGTAGATGAATAAGCTGTAATACTTATCTCCTCTCCACCTCGTCCAATCAGAGAATGTCTGGTACGCATGGAACTGGAAACAGGGCAGCTCTGACTGCATGTGACAAGGAATACTATTTCGGTATTCCCAGAAGTCCTCCAGATGTGACCTAACCATAATTACCTATAACTAATCTTTTCCAGTGTTATTTTAAGTAATAGATTCCTCCTGGCATTGAGCTATAGAAAAAAATATGTTTTTATGGTTGTCTGTGGAAATTTCTTCTCACTTCCTGTCCCAGGTAGACCCCCATCAAGAAGTAAGGTTAACATCTTCTCAACAGGACATATAGACAGCAACTAAATCCTGCCAGGGGTGGAGGAATAAAGAGTAGGAGCAGGAAAGGATTGTGCATGGAGACAAAGGGGTTGATTTACTAAAGGCAAATTCACTGTGCACTACAAGGGGAAGATCTGAAATAAAGGAAGCTCTGCTGATTTCTATAATCCAATCATGTGCAAGCAAAAATGCTGTTTTTTATTTTCCTTGCATGTCCCCTCAGATCTACAGTGACTGCACTTTCAGTGCACTTCCAAGTGCACTTGTAGTGCACGTAATGAGGTGTATTGATACCATGAGTGGTATACCATGTCTCCAGGAGTGATATAATCAGTACCACATACCGTATCCGTATATACTCGAGTATAAGCTGACTTTTTCAGCATGTTTTTTTTATGCTGAAAAAGCCCCCCTCGGCTTATACTCGAGTCACGGTCTCACTTACCTTTTCCCCGGTTAGTGCGCATGCGCCCGCGCCGCTCGGGAAAGCCTGTACACATTTGGCTATTCCCGGGCAGACGGCACATGTGCAGTGATGTGTTGGCGCTGGGCGGCGCCATTTTTAAATGTAAGGCGGAAAGGTAATTGAGACTCCTCCGCAGCCCCTGCATCTCCTCAGGAGATGCAGTGCTGCGGGCATGGTACAGGTGATTCTCCTCTACCATGCCCGCAGCACTGCATCTCCTGTACCATGTCTGTATCATCTGTGCCATGCCTGTACCATCTGTGCCATATCTGTGCCATGCCAGTAAAATCTGTGCCAAATCTGTGCCATGCCAGTACCATCTGTGCCATGCCTATACCATCTGTGCCATGCATGTACCATCTCCTGTGCCATGCCTGTACCATCTCCTGTGCCATGCCTGTACCATCTCCTGTGCCATGCCCACAGCCCTGCATCTCCTGTAACATGCCCACAGCCCCTGCACCAAGCCTGCAGCCCCTGTTTTGGGTCTCGTTGTGGTCCAGTTGGGTCCAGTAGCTGCTGCATTTCCCCACCCTAGGCTTATACTCGAGTCAATACGTTTTTTCAGTTTTTTGTGGTAAAATTAGGTGCTTTGGCTTATATTCGGGTCAGGTTATACTCGAGTATATACGGTAATTCACCTTGTACTTTCCAAAGAATGGAGGTTGATGCCGTAGGATAAGTGATTTTTCCCTATGTTGAATAACAGAGGTAACTGCTTGGCCGGTCCTGAAAAAGAAACAAATCCATGTCAGAAAAATACGTATTGATTCTGGATCATTTAATTTTATGTCAAACTTCAATTAGAAAAATATGAAGTGAACGCCATATCTCACTGCACTAAAGTAGACCTTAATTCAAAAAGTAAATATGTTCTATGTTATAGGGAACATTTAGCAATGTTAATTGTCAACTGAAATTTAAATTTCAATACTGTAAAAAATTAACAATTTTATCTGTAATTGCTGTTGGAATGTAGCAGTGCACTTCCTGGTATGTAACTTAGGCTCTCTTGTGTCTACAGCCCCATAGTTGTAAAGTAAATAAAGCAGGCGCAGTTAAATCGTAATTAATCTAGTGTAACATAATGCAATAAACCAAAATGTGCCTATCAAGTGACCACAATTAATCAATCTATTAATATTATAAGACCAACATCTAAAAATAATTAATAATAGTATGTGAAAAAAAATATGTGAAAAAAATGATTAACAAAATAAATCGCCTGCTTTATTTACCGTACTTTACTATATTGTTAATGTGATTTCACATTTAAATGGGCAGAGGTTAAGGAATTATCACTTATGGATGAGGCACCTTCATGGGTTATATAATTATTTCATTTATGTTGGTCTAGGTATAGCTCCATAGTTGTATTTGTGAGATCTACGGCACTGCAGCCTCTCCTCTGGTATCTAGTCTTGTGAGATTTAATTATATTACTAATGTGCTGTTCTTGCTGAAGGTTCTACTGTAGGAAATCTATGTCCTGTCTCTATCACGATGGGAACCTACAAGCCAAAGTGTAAAGAAAGATATGGTAAGTAGAGATGTATAGAACTGTTCGCCGGCGAACAGTTCCCGGCGAACTTAGCATGTTCGCGTTCGCCGCTGCCGGCGAACATATGCGATGTTCGGTCCGCCCCCCATAAGACATCATTGAGGCAAACTTTGACCCTGAACTTTACAGTCAGCAGACACATTTCCAGCCAATCAGCGTACCTCCCTCCCACACCCTCCCACCTCCTATAAATAAGCAAGGGCAGCATCCATCTTAGATCATTCTGAAGCAGTGTGTGTAGTGAGAATAGGGAGAGAGCTGCTGCTGCTGCTGCTGCTGTTAAGCTAGGGACAGTTAGTCAGTGTTCCTGGTCTTGCAGTGTTCTTGGTCCACTACTGCTGTAATATCAGCACCCCAAAAAGCCCTTCTAAGGGCTGGTATTTGTGTTTTTTTTTTTTTTTATATATATATATATATATATACCTAGCGTCCCCAAAAGCCCTTTTAAGGGCTGGTAATTGAGTTGTTTCTTCATATATATATATATCTATATCTATCTAGTGTCCCCAAAAGCCCTTTTAAGGGCTGGTAATTGAGGATTTTTTTATTTTTATATATATACATATATATATATATATAGTGTCCCCAAAAGCCCTTTCAAGGGCTGGTAAGGTAATAGATTTTTTTCTTTATATATATATATATATATATATATCTATTGTACACTGCAGTTGCCTGCCCGCTGTGTGTGAGAGGCCACAGACCTACCACAGACTGTACTGTGTGCACACCACACTCATTTCGGGTGGCACAGGCACAGTACCTGGCATTTTAAAAAATATTTTTTTTTTCTCTGTCATAATTGCAGTGAGTGCTGTGTCAGGTCCACAGAGTGCACTGTACCCACTGCAGTGCACTGCCCACCACTGATATATATACGTTGGCACAGCATCTTGTTGCAATAAATTGAAAAAAAAAATATTTTTTATTATTGCAGTTGCCTGGGCTGCCAGTGACTGTCAGGTCCACAGAGTGTACTGTGCCCACTGCAGTGCCACTGTGTGCCCACCCACCACTGATATATAAGGTGGCACAGCAGCTTGCAAAGTAAAAAAAATATATATATTTTTTTAAATTGCAGTTGCCTGGGTGCCAGTGACTGCTGTCAGGTCCACAGAGAGTGTACTGTGCCACTGCCCACCCACCACTGATATATAAGGTGGCACAGCAGCTTGCAAAGTAAAAAAAATATATATATTTTTTTAAATTGCAGTTGCCTGGGTGCCAGTGACTGCTGTCAGGTCCACAGAGAGTGTACTGTGCCACTGCCCACCCACCCACCACTGATATATAAGGTGGCACAGCAGCTTGCAAAGTAAAAAATATATATATATTTTTTTAAATTGCAGTTGCCTGGATGCCAGTGACTGCTGTCAGGTCCACAGAGAGTGTACTGTGCCACTGCCCACCCACCACTGATATATAAGGTGGCACAGCAGCTTGCAAAGTAAAAAAATATATATATATTTTTTAAATTGCAGTTGTCTGGGTGCCAGTGACTGCTGTCAGGTCCACAGAGAGTGTACTGTGCCACTGCCCACCCACCACTGATATATAAGGTGGCACAGCAGCTTGCAAAGTAAAAAAAAAAATATATATTTTTTAAATTGCAGTTGCCTGGGTGCCAGTGACTGCTGTCAGGTCCACAGAGAGTGTACTGTGCCACTGCCCACCCACCACTGATATATAAGGTGGCACAGCAGCTTGCACTCATAGTACAACAGTAACAACACATTAAAATAAAAATGACAGGCAGAGGCAGGCCACCCCGCAAGGGCCGTCGTGGTCGTGGTGCTGTGATTTCCTTAGGCTCTAGAATAATGCCCAGTGTTCAGAGGCCACCACAGCCCCTGAACTCAAAAAATTCTGAGGCCATAGTTGACTGGCTTACACAGGACACCCAATCGTCTACAGCTTCCGCTCGGAACCTTAATGCACCATCCTCCTCCAGCTCAGCTTCGGGCACCTCTCAATTTACCACTCGCCAGCCCGCCGGCACCACCACCAACACTAGCACCACAGCCGCTTCACTTGATCCGTCAGAGGAGTTATTTTCACATCAGTTTGAAGAAATAAGTGATGCGCAACTATTAGTGCCAGAGGATGTAGATAACGGGGATATGTCTCAGTCAGGCAGCATTATACACATGGACGTACATTGTGATGATGATGATGTTGTACCTGCTGCTGCTGCCTTTGCTGAGTTGTCAAGTGAAGCGGCTGATGATGACGATGTGTCTGTGGATGTCACCTGGGTGCCTGCTCGAAGAGCAGAAGAAGAGGGGGAAAGTTCAGATGGGGAGACAGAGAGGAGGAGGAGACGAGTTGGAAGCAGGGGGAGGAGGTCATCGCAAGGAGCTAGTGGCGCAGTCAGACAGCATGTAGATTCGGCACCCGGGGTCAGCCAGACAGCACGCCAATCAACGCAAGCTGTTGCCACCACCAGAATGCCGTCCTTGCAAAGCTCAGCAGTGTGGCATTTTTTTTGTGTGTCTGCCTCTGATATCAGCGATGCCATTTGTAACCTGTGCCAAAAGAAACTGAGTCGTGGGAAGTCCAACACCCACCTAGGTACAACTGCTTTGCGAAGGCACATGATCTCACATCACAAACGCCTATGGGATCAACACATGAGTAAAAGCAGCACACAAACTGAAAGCCACCATCCTCCTCCTGGTCCAGCATCTTCAGCCACGTCAACCACTGCTGTCCTCCATGCCCCCTATCAACAACCCGCCCCTCCGCCTCTCACCTTCAGCAGTTCCTGCTCGTCACCTGCCCACAGTCAGGTGTCTGTGAAGGAAATGTTTGAGCGCAAAAAGCCAATCTCGCAGAGTCACCCCCTTGCCCGGCGTCTGACAGCTGGCTTGTCGGAACTCTTAGCCCGCCAGCTTTTACCATACAAGCTGGTGGAGTCTGAGGCCTTCAAAAAATTTGTCGCTATTGGGACACCGCAGTGGAAGGTACCCGGCCGAAATTATTTTTCACAAAAGGCAATCCCCAACCTGTACTCTATTGTGGAAAAAGAAATCATGTCACGTCTGGCACACAGTGTTGGGGCAAGGGTCCATCTGACCACTGATAGCTGGTCTGCAAAGCACGGTCAGGGCAGGTATATAACGTACACTGCGCATTGGGTAAACCTGCTGGCGGCTGCCAAGCATGGAATGCGTGGCTCTGCTGCAGAGGAGTTGGTGACACCGCCACGACTTGCAGGCAGGCCTGCTGCCACCTCCTCTACTCCTCCTACTCCATCCTCTTTGCTAACCTCCTCGGCTGAGTCCTCTTCTGCTGTTGCGTCTTGCTCCACACCAACTGCACCCCCCCAGCTCCCCAGGGGCTATTCCACATGCCGGATACGACAGTGTCACGCTGTCTTGGGGTTGACTTGCCTGAAAGCAGAGAGTCACACCGGACCAGCACTACTGTCTGCCCTGAATGCACAGGTGGATCAGTGGCTGACCCCGCACCAACTGGAGATCGGCAAAGTGGTGTGTGACAACGGGAGCAATTTGTTGGCGGCATTGAATTTGGGCAAGTTGACACATGTGCCGTGCATGGCACATGTGTTGAATCTGATTGTGCAACGTTTTGTGCAGAAGTACCCAGGCTTACAGGACGTCCTCAAGCAGGCCAGGAAGGTGTGTGGCCATTTCAGGCGTTCCTACACGGCCATGGCGCACTTTGCAGATATTCAGCGGCGAAACAACATGCCAGTGAGGCGCTTGATTTGCGACAGCCCGACACGTTGGAATTCAACACTGCTAATGTTCGACCGCCTGCTCCAACAAGAAAAAGCGGTCAACGAGTATTTGTATGACCGGGGTGCTAGGACAGCCTCTGCGGAGCTGGGTATTTTTTTGCCACGCTACTGGACGCTCATGCGCAATGCCTGTAGGCTCATGCGTCCTTTTGAGGAGGTGACAAACCTAGTGAGTCGCACTGAAGGCACCATCAGCGACATCATCCCATATGTTTTTTTCCTGGAGCGTGCCCTGCGAAGAGTGCTGGATCAGGCCGTAGATGAGCGTGAAGAGGAAGAGGAAGAGTTGTGGTCACCATCACCACCACCAGAAACAGCCTTACCATCGATTGCTGGACCTGCGGCAACACTGGAAGAGGAGTGTGAGGAAGAGGAGTCAGAGGAGGAATGTGGCTTTGAGGAGGAGGAACACCAACCACAGCAGGCATCCCAGGGTGCTCGTTGTCACCTATCTGGTACCCGTGGTGTTGTACGTGGCTGGGGGGAAGAACACACCTTCAATGACATCAGTGAGGACGAGGAATTGGACATGAGTAGCTCGGCATCCAACCTTGTCCAAATGGGGTCTTTCATGCTGTCATGCCTGTTGAGAGACCCTCGTATAAAAAGGCTGAAGGAGAACGACCTGTACTGGGTGGCCACGCTACTAGACCCCCGGTATAAGCAGAAAGTCTGTGACATGTTACCCAATTACCGGCAGTCGCAAAGGATGCAGCAGCTACAAAATAAGTTAAAAACTATGCTCTACACAGCGTATAAGGGTGATGTCACAGCACAACGGGAATCCAACAGGGGAAGAGGTGAAAGTAATCCTCCTCCTACCACCACAACCACGCCGGCAAGGACAGGACGCTTTACAGACGTCTTGTTGATGGAGGACATGCGGAGCTTTTTTAGTCCTATGCATCGCCACAGCCCTTCGGGGTCCACCCTCAGAGAACGACTCGACCGACAGGTAGCAGACTACCTTGCCTTAACTGCAGATATCGACACTCTGAGGAGCGATGAACCCCTTGACTACTGGGTGTGCAGGCTTGACCTGTGGCCTGAGCTATCCCAGTTTGCCATTGAACTTCTGGCCTGCCCCGCTTCAAGTGTGCTGTCAGAAAGGACCTTCAGCGCAGCAGGAGGTATTGTCACTGAGAAGAGAAGTCGCCTAGGTCAAAAAAGTCTTGATTACCTCACGTTTATTAAGATGAATGAGGCATGGATCCCGAAGGGACTGACAGTGGGGGATGCATTTGACTAAAAAAGGCCTGGTGATGACTGAGATGCCTTGGCCTAAAAATGGTCCACACGCTGCTGTATATAATCATTCTCTGCATGCCGGATGACTTACGTGACGTCTCCGCCACCAACTACGGTTCAAGCAGCAATGTTTTAGTGCACTTTCTGCCTTAAAACCTCAATTTTTCAGGCCGCTGCTACAGCAGCGGCTGCAACAATACCTACTTTTTCATGCATGTGTACATGCCTAATTTTTCTGGCCTCTGGTGCTACACTGTGGCTGCAAAAAAACAAAAAACAAAAAAAAAGGCACATACATGTGTCAATTCCCCTTCGTGATCGTTACCTTGTCGTGGTGAAGGGGCTTGCGTATCACAATGAAGCGATCACCTCTAGGATTGTGTTGGCACACCCCAGATGATAAGGTCGTTGCTTCATTGTGTACAGACCAAAAGCGATCCGCAGGATAATTTTTCATAAAAAAAAACATTCATTTTCTTTCATTCTTTCTGCGGAGCTGGGTATTTTTTGGCCGCGTTACTGAATGCTCATGAACAATGGCTGTAGGCTCATGCGTCCTTTTGCGGAGATGACAACCCTGGTGGTCAGTCGAACCCAAGGCAACATCATCGACCTCATCCCATATGCGTTTTTTCTGGAGCGTGCCCTGCGAAGAGTACTGGATCAGGCTGTAGATGAGCATGAAGAGGAAGAGTTGTGGTCCTCATCACCACCAGAAGCAGCCTTGTCGTTGTCAATTGCTGGACCTGTGGCAACGCAGAGAGAGGAGTCTGAAGAAGAGAAGTCAGAGGAGGAAGGTGGCTTTGAGGAGGTGGAATACCAGCCACAGCAGGCGTCCCAGGGGGCTTGTTCTCACCTTTCGGGGACCCTTGGTGTTGTATGTGGCTGGGTGGAGGAAGAGACCTTCAATGATGTCAGTGAGGACAAGGAACGGGACATGGCTAGCTTGGTATCCAACCTTGTGCAAATTGGGAGTTTGCGGTTGTGCAAATGGACTGACTGACTGTTAAACGGGGAGTTTGGTCTGTCAGAGTTTGGTCTGTCACTGTGAAGCGGGCAACGGGCGTAACCCTTACACTACTTGACCGATAAAACATCATACCTGATCGTATTCACACACTGGATGTTTTAGTGCTGGTTTACACTGCCGCTACCACTAAAGTAGCGTCGCTTCCAGTGCGACTTTGGCGCGACTTAGCGCGACTTTGGCGCGACCTCATCGCGAGGTGACTTTTTATTTGGCCAATCACAATATCATGTTTTGTTACCGTCACCTAATTTCCTTTTCCTGTTTTTTGTTTTACATATTTCCCCATGTGTGCAGTGTTGTCTGTGTCATAGCTCAACTGATAGGCATGTTTGCCTTGGCATATCATATTTCAGCTTGCCAGAAAGAAAAAAAGACAGCTGGAAAGACACTGCATTAGTTTTCTACTAAAAATCATAAGAAAAATGCTGTTTTTTAGGGGTTCTGGACATGCTACAGATCTGAAACTTGACAGGTACACTTTTGTGACCCCCCAGACACTAAATACAAAAAATGACATGCCTGCCTAAAAAAATGCCCGATAAATGCCTGCAAGAGAAAAAGACAGCCGCAGAGAAGCCGTATTCCTGAAAATATAAGAAAAATGCTGTTTTTTAGGGGTTCTGGACATGCTACAGATCTGAAACTTGACAGGTACACTTTTGTGACCCCCCAGACACTAAATACAAAAAATGACATGCCTGCCTAAAAAAATGCCCGATAAATGCCTGCAAGAGAAAAAGACAGCCGCAGAGAAGCCGTATTCCTGAAAATATAAGAAAAATGCTGTTTTTTAGGGGTTCTGGACATGCTACAGATCTGAAACTTGACAGGTACACTTTTGTGACCCCCCAGACACTAAATACAAAAAATGACATGCCTGCCTAAAAAAATGCCCGATAAATGCCTGCAAGAGAAAAAGACAGCCGCAGAGAAGCCGTATTCCTGAAAATATAAGAAAAATGCTGTTTTTTAGGGGTTCTGGACATGCTACAGAGCTGAAACTTGACAGGTACACTTTTGTGACCCCCCAGACACTAAATACAAAAAATGACATGCCTGCCTAAAAAAATGCCCGATAAATGCCTGCAAGAGAAAAAGACAGCCGCAGAGAAGCCGTATTCCTGAAAATATAAGAAAAATGCTGTTTTTTAGGGGTTCTGGACATGCTACAGATCTGAAACTTGACAGGTACACTTTTGTGACCCCCCAGACACTAAATACAAAAAATGACATGCCTGCCTAAAAAAATGCCCGATAAATGCCTGCAAGAGAAAAAGACAGCCGCAGAGAAGCCGTATTCCTGAAAATATAAGAAAAATGCTGTTTTTTAGGGGTTCTGGACATGCTACAGATCTGAAACTTGACAGGTACACTTTTGTGACCCCCCAGACACTAAATACAAAAAATGACATGCCTGCCTAAAAAAAATGCCCGATAAATGCCTGCAAGAGAAAAAGACAGCCGCAGAGAAGCCGTATTCCTGAAAATATAAGAAAAATGCTGTTTTTTAGGGGTTCTGGACATGCTACAGATCTGAAACTTGACAGGTACACTTTTGTGACCCCCCAGACACTAAATACAAAAAATGACATGCCTGCCTAAAAAAATGCCCGATAAATGCCTGCAAGAGAAAAAGCCAGCCGCAGAGAAGCCGTATTCCTGAAAATATAAGAAAAATGCTGTTTTTTAGGGGTTCTGGACATGCTACAGATCTGAAACTTGACAGGTACACTTTTGTGACCCCCCAGACACTAAATACAAAAAATGACATGCCTGCCTAAAAAAATGCCCGCTAAATGCCTGCAAGAGAAAAAGCCAGCCGCAGAGAAGCCATATTCCTGAAAATATAAGAAAAATGCTGTTTGTTAGGGGTTCTGGACATGCTACAGAGCTGAAAATTGACAGGTACACTTTTTAGACCCCCCAGACACTAAATACAAAAAATGACATGCCTGCCTAAAAAAATGCCCGCTAAATGCCTGCAAGAGTAAAAGCCAGCCGCAGAGAAGCCATATTCCTGAAAATATAAGAAAAATGCTGTTTTTTAGGGGTTCTGGACATGCTACAGAGCTGAAACTTCACAGGTACACTTTTTAGACCCCCCAGATGCTAAATCCAAAGAAATTTTTTATTTTTATTTTTTTTTAATTTTTCCAATAATTGGCTCTCTATCAAAAAATTATAATTTTTAAGAACTTTTTTTTGCGTGATCCCTCTCCGGCATGCCACAGTCCAGGTGTTAGTCCCCTTGAAACAACTTTTCCATCACTATTGTGGCCAGAAAGAGTCCCTGTGTGTTTTAAAATTCGCCTGCCTATTGAAGTCTATGGCGGTTCGCCCGGTTCGCCGGTTCGCGAACATTTGCCGATGTTCGCGTTCGCCGTTCGCGAACCGCGAATTTTAGGTTCGCGACATCACTAATGGTAAGTCAGTATTTGGGAAAGTACATCTGTGGGGAGTCCACAAACAATACCATGCTGTTGGAGGAATTCACACAAACTTTATCCGTACACTACTAATGTGTTTGTTTAAACAACTATAGATGGTTAAAAGCCTCATAATGACATGCTAAGTGATCCAATCCAATTCTTTTTTTTTTTAAGCAACTATAGATGGTTACGGGCCTCCTAATGACACGCTAAATGAATCAATCCAATTATTTTTGGCATATGCCATAATGTATCAGATACTGTGATTCATGTAAACTACTCACTATAAATATAACTCATAGAAAATTTACCATATATACAAAATTTTGTCTGGATCCCTTGGTTTTATTCCTATAGTCCTGGGCTTTGCTTGTTTGTCCCCTTAGGGGGTATTAGTCTGGCTCTCCCTACACCCAATACCATCCAGTGAAGTACACATATGTCCCGCTAGTAAGCTCCTAATGAAGTGGACTAAAGTCCAAGAAACGCGTTGAGTCTTGCATGGAAACTAATATAAAATGTATACTGCTCAGACATATAACTGGATATAAGTTTTTATATTGTAATTGGGTTGATGGTGCAAAAGATTCATGTACTGATGAACATGATTTCATCAAATAGTTTGTTGTCTTTTGGAAAAATCAATTTTTGTAAACTTTATATTTTAACCACTTGCCGACCGCTCACAGTAATATTACTGCGGCAGTGCGACTCCCCTGGGTCCAGCGACGTAGACCTATGTCGCTGGACTCCTAGTGGTCTTGGCGCCGGAGGCTCACTCCTGCTGTGTTTAAACACACCGGGAGTTGGGCCGGAGGAGGAGAGGTGGCGATCACCGCTTCTCTTCCCCGCTCATCGGGGAAAGTGTGAGAAGATCCGCCCGCTTGTGTAAACAAAGCAGGCGGATCTTCTTTGTGACAGACAGGGAGAGATCACGGGATTCAGCATAGCTGAACCTGTGATCTTTGTCTGTGTCACAGAACCCCCCCCCCCACACGTCAGTAAGCATGAGGCATACATTTAACCCCTTGATCACCAACAGTGTTAGCCCCTTCCCTGCCAGCGTCATTATTACAGTAACAGTGCATATTTATAGCACTGATTTCTGTAGTAATATCACTGGTCCCCCCAAAAGTGTCATAAATGTCAGTTAGGTGTCCGATCTGTCCGCCGCCAAATTGCAGATCGCCGCCATTACTAGTAAAAAAAACAATAAAAATGACATAAATCTTTCCTGTAGTTAGTAAACGCAATCATTTTTGCGCAAACCAATCAAAATACGCTTATTGCGATTTTTTTTACCAAAAATATGTAGCAGAAAACAAATTGGCATAAAATGTTAAAACATTTTGATTTTTAAATTTGGGGGGGGGGGGGGGGGATGTTATATATCAGAATGTGGAAAATATTGTTTTTTTTTTTTTCAAAATTGTCACTCTTTTTTTCAAAAATTAAAAATCGCACAGGTGATCAAATATCACCAAAAGAAAGAAAACTCTGTTTGTGGGGGGAAAAAAAGGACATACATTTCGATTGGGTACAGCGTCGCACGACCGCGCAATTGTCCGTTAAAGTAACGCAGTGCCGAATCGCAAAATATGGCCTGGTCAGGAAGGGGGTAAAATCTTCTGGTCTTAAAGTGGATAAAAATACATTCATTGAGAATTTTTTTGTCAAAGACATGTAGCTAAATACATTTTGGCCTAAATATATGACAAAAATTGAATAAATTGGATATTTTTTAACAGTCAAAGTAGAAAATTTTAATTTTTCGCAAAATTTTCCTTTTTTTTAATTAAAATCGCAAAAAATAAAAAGTGCAGAGGTGATCAAATACCACCAAAAGAAAGCTCTGTTTGTGGGAAAAAAAGGACATAAATTTTGTTTGGGTACAGCATTGCATGCCTGCAAAATTGTCAGTTAAAGAGGAAGTAAACCCTCCTCAGGAAGTTGTACCTATAGGTAAGCCTATATTAAGGCTTACCTATAGGTACTGTAAATATCTCCTAAACATGCACCGTTTAGGAGATATTTACCTTTAATGCAGCCAGTGACGTCACTGGCGCATGCGCTCTGAAGGAACGGCAGATCGTGCCGTTCCTTCAGAGCCCCGTGCCGTGACCGTCGGCTTCCACGCGCGTGCGCGGGAGTGACGTCACCTCGGCTCCGGCCAATCAGATGGCCCGATGCCGCAATCCCGGAAGACGGGCGACTATACATGTCGCCCGTCATACAGGTAAGCGGACGGCACGGCGGGGGCTCGTTCTAAGGTAAGTATTTCATAATGAGCTACTATGCAATGCATACTAGCTCATTATGGGTTTCTCTTTCAGGATGTAAAGAAGAGAAAAAAAATTTTTCTCGGTGTACAACCTCTTTAAAATCGCGCAGTGCCAAGTTGAAAAAAGTGGCCTGGTCATTGAGCAGCAAAATCTTCTAGTCTTAAAGTGGTTAATCATACATAGACTTGTGCCGTTAAAATCCTGCCATACCTAGGAGGTAAAAAAAACAACAACTTTTTTTTTTCTTTGCAATCAGTGACTAGTGATGAGCTAAGGTTCATGCCAAACCTGCATGAAATTGTCACATGATAGCAATGACATTGTGGCCATATCCGGTCAATGATGTCTCCAGCATCTCCAGCACTTTGTTACATGTGGCTGCTGGGTGAGGAATTCCTCGGCCGCTGCTGATTGGCTGCTGGCCTACTGTCATGCGACTGTTTCCTGTGGGTTCAGCCAGAACCTTAGCTCATTACTATTGGTGACTTATCCCCTGGCTGCATTTTCTTTTGGCACGGATTTCAGAGTTCCCTTTCTCGGAATGATGCATGACCAGTAAAAAACACGGTGTTTGTATCATATCCTATGCCAAATACAACACGTATGTATGGTATGGCGTTATTTCTGTTTGAATCACAATTTCAAGAAGAACTTGCTAATGATTCTATAAGTGTATGGGCACTTTCATTTAGGATAACTAGCAAATATGTGTTTGTTATCTGACTAGATAACTTGAAATGGCAAGGACACAGTGGTATATCCCTTTATGGAATTTAATCTGCAGCGCATTCTCTGCAGATGTTTGCTACACATACAAACTTCACATATGCTAGCTTTCTCTGTATATAAAATATTTCCCCAGCATACCGTCCAGATAGTTATAACAAAAAGCCTGAATAAATTGTTTCAACAACTCAAGTTAAAAACAACGATTTTTGATGCATACATTGGCATATACTAATAAAGTCACACTGGTGCGGCAAGGCGCCGCTGATAAATGTGATCCCTAACTCTAAACGATCTGAGTTTTCAACTATGGCACATATAGTATATGACAGAGTACAAACTCAGAGAAGGCTCACCTGGGGGCAATTCCTTATTTACTGCATCTTGTTTTACAGGCTGTCATTATTTTTGTATCAACACTGTCACGACAGTTTCACTTTAGGACTTTCCAGCCAAACCTCTTTGTGTTTCGACTAGTTAGGGGAAGAGTAAACATTTTTGTAAGATTTATACTTTTTTCTGTGACCCTATTGTAATGTTTTCCCTCTACCATTTTTCCTGTCTCTTTGATACCTAATAAAACTAATAAAACGGGGGGGGGGGGGGGAGTGTGTGTGTGTGTGTGTGTGGGGGGGGGGATGAGTGTGTGTGTGGGGGGGGGAGGAGTGTGTGTGTGTGTGTGTGTGGGGAGGAGGAGTGCGTGGGGAGGTGTGTGTTGTGTGGGGGGGAGTGTGTGTGTGTGTGGGGGGGAGGAGTGTGTGTGGGGGGGGGGAGGAGTGTGTGTGTGTGTGTGGGGGGGGGGGTAGTGTGTGTGTGCGGGGGGAGGAGTGTGTGTGTATGTGGGGGGGAGTGTGTGTGTGGGGGGAGGAGTGTGTGTGTGGGGGGGGAGTGTGTGTGTATGTGGGGGGGTGTGTGTGTGTGGGGGGAGGAGTGTGTGTGTGGGGGGGGGAGTGTGTGTGTATGTGGGGGGGTGTGTGTGTGTGGGGGGGGGATGTGAGTGTGTGTGTGGGGGGGAGGAGTGTGTGTGTGTGGGGAGAAGGAGTGCGTGGGGGGGTGTGTGTTGTGTGGGGGGTGTGTGTGTGTGTGGGGGGGGAGGAGTGTGTGTGTGTGTGTGGGGGGGGGGGGGTAGTGTGTGTGTGCGGGGGGAGGAGTGTGTGTGTATGTGGGGGGGGAGTGTGTGTGGGGGGGAGTGTGTGGGGGTGTGTGTGTGTGGGGGGGGAGTGTGTGTGTGTGTGTGGGGGGGGGAGGAGTGTGTGTGTGTGTGGGGGGGGTTAGTGTGTGTGTGGGGGGGGGGGAGGAGTGTGTGTGTGTGTGTGTGTGTGGTGGGGGGGGGTGTGTGTGGGGGGGAGGATGTGTGTGTGGGGGGGAGTGTGTGTGTGTGTGTGTGTGGGGGGGAGTGTGTGTGTGGGGGGGAGGAGTGGGTGTGTGGGTGTGTGGGGGGGGAGTGTGTGTGGGGGGGGGGAGGAGTGTGTGTGTGGGGGGGAGTGTGTGTGTGTGTGGGGGGGGGGAGTATGTGTGTGTGGGGGGGGAGTGGGTGTGTGGGTATGTGGGGGGGGGGGAGTGTGTGTGGGGAGGAGGAGGAGGAGTGTG